>NC_056735.1:1100686398-1100716398 GCF_019279795.1 Protopterus annectens | reverse complement strand
TTACGGAGCATCTTCAATGCATGATAAAGATAAAACACCAAAATTATGCATTTACATAGTAAATTCACACACAGTGTGACTCAAATTGATTAAACATTTAAAGATATGATTGTCTATTAAAAAAAAACAGGCAAAAGATACATCCAACTGTGAAATACATACTACCAGTGTTAATACTAAAATATTGCTGTTTTTTTATATTATTAAACATTCATGCTAACAATTTAATAAAGAACTAGATCAATTTTTCCCAAAAATAAGTAAATAAATGAGTAAAAAATATATATAAAAAATAATAAAGCCATTTGTAAACATATTATATAAATTCATCAAGTCCTGGGCTATACGTAGCTCCTTATCTAGGAATCCAGCTTGCTTCATTTTTATCAAGTACTATTTGCCAACAAGATTTACCCAATCTATTCTAATAGTATATATGTGTTTCTCTCTCTCTCTTTCTATACACACTAAATACATATATATATATGTGTGTGTGTGTGTGTGTGTGTGTGTGTGTGTGTGTGTGTATATATATATATATATATATATATATATATATATATATACACACACACACACACACACATATATATATACAGACACATACACATAGAAAGGGAGATATTAAAACAGGAGCAGGCCCAACAAGGAGCCTTGGGACACACAACTGGTCTCTAGTCACTTGGTGGAGGTGCTGTCACTGATCCTGACGTCTTGGGTCCTGTCTGTGAGCCAGCCTGCAATCCAGTCAGTTATGTTGGGATTTATGCTTAGTTCTGATCGTTTGACAATAGTACTTGAGTGGGATATTGTATCAAACACCTTGGCCAGGTCAAGGCAAGTGGTATGCACTATTTTCGCCTCATTTGTAGCCATGGTGACCCCCTCAAAGATGTCAACAAGTTAAGCAGGCAAGACCTTCCCTTAATGAAGCCAAACTGGAATGGGTCCAGTGTCTGTAGTTTGCCAATGTCCTTGTTGATCATTTCCACAATAATTTATTTCATGGCTTTGTATACAAGACTTGTCAAGACTGATGTGTCTGTAGTTCCTGGGGTCAGCTGATGGTCCACCCTTATGTAGAAAGATGACTGTTGCGGCCCTCCATTCACCTGGCACATAACCTGTTTTGAGGCTGTAGCTAAAGAGTGCTTCAAGTGACGATGTCAGGTCATGTTTTATGCTATTTAGGAGGCAACTGGGAATATTGTCAGGGCCAGCTGAAGCACTGTTTTTAGCTTCATTGAGCTCCTCCAAGACCCGCTCCCTGTTGATAGCTGGGGATATGCTAGAAGGGATTTCACAGGGGATACTGGAGGTGAAGTTAGAGCTAGATTTAGGGCGGCACAGTGGTGCAGCGGTTAACGTTGTCGCCTCACAGCAAGAGGTTCACCGTTTCGATTCTCGGCTGGGGTGCCTTCTCTGTGGAGTTTGCATGTTCTCCCTGTGTTCGCGTGGGTTTCCTCCGGGTACTCCGGTTTCCTCCCACATTCCAAAGACATGCATCTGGAGCGTTTCTCCCCGGGCCTCCACTGAAAACAGGCTCTGTGGAACCTAGTCGGACATTCCCGGTCAACAAATGTTAAATAAATAAATAAATAAATAAAATTTATTAATCAGTAGATTTGCTCTGCCACCTTGGTCAGTGAAGGTTGTGGAATTTACCACTAGTTCTGCACACTGTCAAGTATTATATTTAAGGTCCCTGACATAGCTGAAGAAGGCTTTGTGACCGTCCTTAGTCAGGGATGCTATCTTGACCTTATAACTGGTACTGTTGGACTTCATTAGACCTCTTAGTTTCTTCTTTAGATGAATCAGAGAGTTCTTGTCTCGAGTTGCTCTTTCCGATTGTAGCCATGACTTCTTTCTTTTGTTATATAGTCTGTTAAGGTTAGGATTCCACCAGTGTGGTTTATTTTTGGTGTTCGATCTTGGCTTATCTCTGGCAGCCTCAATGCAGCCATACATGTTTGTGCAGGGTCCTATCAGAGAGCCTTTTTGCTTGCCTGGGCTGTACTGAGTGAAAATGAATTGCCTTGGGACCGCATATAAAATATGTAATATAGTTATCTGTTTCATTGTCATTGGCAACCAAAGTCGACCTCTGGGATCCACTCTAGGTGCATTCAAGCAATAAATGTAATAATGAATGCCCAATAGTTACCTTCAAATTCTAATTCTCTAACATCTTAGTTACTATTTTTATTTTCAGATAAACAGATATGGAACCCTTGGACCATAATTTGCATAGCTGTCAAGAGAAAGATACTATGCACCTGCATATATTTCCTTTACAACAGTCAAGTGTTTCGCAAAAAAACACAATGCTTCCCCACATTCTTAGAACTTTATTAGGCAACAAACATCAGTGTAGAAATGGAAACGTAGGATGCATGTTTAAAGCACCCTTACTCTCAAGACAAACGCTGGGCAGCTGACATTGGAATAGCTCTGCATTTCTAAGGGACTTATTGAATGTGTGTTCCAAAGTGAAGATAAAATGAAAAGTTTTTTTTTTGCCACTGTTTGTTGTAATACCATTGTTCAACTTCTTATCTTAACTATTCTCAGTCCTCTCCACACCCAGAGAGATGTTGTCCCTCCAAAGTATGCAGAAGTCCTTAAATAAATAACCCCTACAGTAGTCTGGTCATGTATGCACAAGCAGTTATGACACCAAAACACTCCCCCAAAGGCTCCACTAGTAGCTTGCCCATGTATGCACAAGCACTTTGACATCAAAATGAAAACTTTCCCACAGGATCCCTCTAACAGTGTGACTACACGAGCACAGGCACCCACAGGATCCCTCTAATAGTGTGACTACACGAGCACAGGCACCCACAGGATCCCTCTAACAGTGTGACTACACGAGCACAGGCACTGAAATTACACCAAAGTGAAACCTTTTCCCAATGACCCCTCCAGTATTCAGCCATGTAGGTAGTTACAAGCACTTAAATGACATGAAAATAAAATAGCTCACCCACAACCCATCTAGTAGTGCGCACATGTATGCACAAATGCTTAAATGACACCAAATTGAAATATCAGTCCAAACAACCCCTCCAGTAGTTGCCCATGTATGTACAATCTAAAAATAATGGATGGACAAAGATCCAAAACAAGGGACAGTTTTTAATTATTGCTCTTATAAACTTAGAAATAACAAGTTACATATTAGAATGCAGTTTCAGTATTATCCGAAGACTAAACTATAAGTAACGTCTGTCCATAATGACAAACTGTAAATTTAATGAGGAATGGACAGATAATATGAGGTAAAATATGAGGTAAAAATCTTGGCATTCTGCAAAAATTCAGACAGTAGAGAAACCATCCTTCCACACAGCTACTTCTTAAGAAAAATATAAACAGAAACTGAGGAAGGGACAAACAGCTATCATTTTAAAGTAAAACAACTTCTGGTTAACAAATGAGCTCAAAGCCCTTCTAATCCTCAGACAGTACCTGGCATGAATGGAAGCACAACTCCACAAACATCTCACACAGTTACACGACCTTGCAGTAAAGACGGACACCACAAAACCTAACTAACCCTTACTTCGACAGAGGAGAGGACATGCAGACTCCACAAAGAAGGTGCTCCAGCCGAGAATCGAACAGGAGAACCTCTTGTTGGGAGGCAACAACACCCCTGCTGCATCACCGCAGCTTAAATCCATGAGTATAGGGACAAAAGAAATGTTCCAGATGAGGATGCGTGTGAAAACTGAGAAGTGACTAACCTGATTACTGTCTCTCCACTTTCTCGGTCTTTCCCTCGCAACTAGAGCATGGGAAGAAAATTGGACAGTAAGAGGACTATTCAGCAGCTGTGTCACTTATGTGACAGGCTACTGACTTTGCATTGCTGGGTCCTAGTGCCAGTCAAGTTCTACCCCCCAGTCCATATAAGTGCTACTGTACTCTGAATTGCTGCACAATCGGGTCAAATCACATAACAATATTAAACAAACTGTACTTAACATTGTTAGGTGATTTGGGGGCTTGGGGGCAGCATGCGGCTCACTGGCCAATGGTTCAACACCCGTACTCTAAGGTACCATGAACTAAACTTAATTTGTGTACGAAATCATTTAATTTATTCCCATTATTCTGCTCTTTGCTTATTTGTTTCTTTACATATTAATTTAATTTTGGTAACCATGTAAGTGCACTGACTGACAGACTCTTTTCTGTCACAACCTGACCTCCATGGTAGACACAAAGAGAAAATGGAAAATAGACTGCAGTATTATAGCACTTTCTGAAGGAATGTCAAATAATTTGGCAAAATGCAGAAGTGAAATTTGCGCAAGATGATAGATAAACATAAGAAATGGAAGTGAGGGCAAACTAGAACTAGAACTTTGAAGACCAAACTAATAAAACTGGACAGATAGATCCGACCACAAGCAAATCTCCCTAGACATCCACATCCCAGCCTCACCCCCCATTA
This sequence comes from Protopterus annectens, assembly GCF_019279795.1. NCBI lineage: Eukaryota > Metazoa > Chordata > Ceratodontiformes > Protopteridae > Protopterus > Protopterus annectens. Next base: position 1,100,711,933 of record NC_056735.1, on the reverse strand, counting down.
GGGAAACCCCATAAAAAATTTCTCCAAAGCCAACTTCACGCTTCTTAAGACAGAAGTGGCAAACTTCACGACACCCATGCTGATGGTCAATAAAGATACGACTGCTGAATCCTATACAATTGCACTTTATAAGCACTTACACGAATGCATGGATCGTGCAATCCCTAACAGAAGATGCTATCCTTCAAAAAAGGAAGCCAATCTGGTGGTCCCCTGCTATAAACAAACTCTACAACAGAAGAAAGAAACTGCTGCAAAAAAGAGTAAAATCCCATGACTGGAGGAACTCCGTGGTCAGCATCAGTAAGAAGCTGAGATCCCTCATAAAATACTCCAAAGCTAGTTATGAAAACAAAATCGCCACTGATTCTAAAGACAACCAAAAAGCATTCTATAGCTATGTTAAGTATCTCAATGGCAACACTCAGATCTGCTCTGAGTTACAGCACAATGGCACTAAATATATAGAACCAACTGATATTGCCAACATCCTGGCAGATAGGTTCAGTGCTAACTTTACCCCTCTCTCGTCCCCTAAAGGGCCCATCTCTATACCAGAAGAATGCAAAGTACCTGTAATCACGGCTGCACAGGTAAAAAAAAACACTCTCATCCCAGGCTGTGTTTTACATAAATTACAGAAAGAACTGGCACCCCACCTAAGTACCATGTTCAATCATAGCCTCACCTCTGGCTTTGTGCCCACTGAATGGCGGACAGCAACAGTTATCCCACTTCACACAGGGGGAACCAACATGGATCCCGGGAACTACCGCCCCATTAGCCTGACGAGCCTAGTCTGCAAGGCTATGGAGTGTATCTTCATGGAACTTATAAACAATGACATTGGTAATCTCCAAACTCTGGACCCTACCAAGTTCAGGTTTGTAAAAGGCAGATTATGTCTCCTAAACCTGATAGATTTCTTTGAAGTGGTCACCAAAGCTGTAGATGGGGGTAAGGTGGTACACACAGCCTATCTAGATCTCACCAAGGCTTTCGACACCATCTTCCACTCTGGAATTATAGACAAACTCACTAAACTAGGTATCAATCCCTATATCACAAGATGGGTTGCCAACTGGTTCACTGACCAAACCCACACCGTGAAAGTAGCAGAATCTAAATCTTACTTCAGACCAGTGACAAGTGGAGTACCACGGGGTTCAGTCCTAGGTCCTCTCCTGTTTGGTATCTACTTCTCTGAAGTACAGGCTAACACAGAAGGTCTTTGGCTAACAAAGTTTGCAGATGACTGCAAACTAGGAGCCATAATCAAATCTCCTAATGATGTGGACATCCTACAAAAGGGCCTCACTGAGGCAGATGCCTGGTGTCAAAGCCATGGCCTCAAGCTCAATACCAAAAAGTGCACTGTCATCCCTTTTGGTAAAAACTCTGTACCCATGAACTACCACATAGGCGGTAGTCTACTTAACACCGAAAGTGTGATGAGACCTTGGGACACAGGTGGACAGTAGTCTCTTCTTTGATAATCACATCGCCACAGTAGTCAGGAAATCCTTCTACGTGGCACACCTCATCACAAAAGGTTTCTCATCCAGGAAAAAAGAGGTTATTGTTCCCCTCTACTCATCACTCATTAGACCCATTATAGAGTACAACGCCCCTTCTGGATATGTACCTCACAAGACATCTATAACAACTGGAAAGGCCACAGAAATACCTCACAAAGAGGATTACCAGCCTCAAACAGATGCCCTACGCAGACTGTCTCAAAAGACTTCAGCTTTACTCTGTCACATATCGCCTACTCATAGGCGATCTCTGCCTAACATACAAAGCTATGTCAAACCCAGAGCTGTTGGACATGCTCCACGTAAAGAAATCCCAATGCCCCCAAGCTACATGCTCTAGGGACCTAAACCTTGTCACCATAATAAACAGAACATGCTGGAGGGATAGATTCCTATCTCAGAGACTTCCCATACTCTGAAACAAACTACCTATCTATATCAAACAAAGTTCCTCATTAGCACTCTTCAAGAAAAATCTTGATGATTGGATGGGAGATAGGAAATTCTCCCCGTGGATCACTTCTGTGGCTCTGGTTGACACGGGCACAGGAAAATAATTTTCTTGGGTGGCAAAAGCCAGGGTACCATTTGGCTAGGCTTATATGGGCCCTAGGGCCAATAGCCTAGTACCTTCCTATGAACCTAAACATAGTGTGAGACACGATCAGGAAAATTTTGAAAAACCTTATATAAATATATTGTGCATAACAGAAAATCATTTTGTATAACCTGTCGCCACCTCACTTATCCGTACTCTAATCAAAAAACTAAAACCTATCACACTAACGGCTGACCAACTTCCTGCTGAATTCCTACAAAAATCAGCTGATGCTATTGCATACCCGGTATCGATACTTATCAATCAAACCATAGTAGAAGCTAAAATTCCCACTATCTGAAAAATATCCTATGTAATCCCACTCCATAAAGGAGGTAGCGCTACTGAATTCTCCAACTATAGGCCTATAGCTATACTCTCTCCACTTGCAAAGATTATGGAAAAATGTATTCAGGGACAGTTCATGCACCACCTAATCCATAACCACCTCATGGCAGATACCCAGCATGGTTTCAGACCTTACCATAGTACTACCTCAGCCCTACTAGCCTTTACCAACACCATAAATCATAATCGAAACAATAACCATATTTCTTCAGCAGTCTTCTTGGATCTCTCCAAGGCATTCAATATGGTTGACCACCAACTATTAATCCACACCCGGCAAACACTCAATCTAGATTCCAAAGCCCTTCAATGGTTTAAATCCTATCTAAGTGGTAGACAGCAGGCTGTTCTTTGGTAGAATAAACTCTCTAACCTACTACCTAACACCCTTGGACTACCACAAGGCTCTATACTAAGGCCCCTATCATTTTCCATTTTCATCAACGATATGAATACTGTCATCCCAAAAGTCAGCTGTACCCAATATGCTGACGACTCTACCCTGATTTGCTCGGCCACATCCCCAATAGAGTTACAGTTAGCCACCCAGACCACCTTTAACACAATTGAAAACTGGCTTTCCCAACTACGTCTGATTTTAAATCCTAAAAAAACTAAAATGCTGTTATTATTACCTACACAAAGATCTACTGCTGTTAACTTTATAATAAAATCAAATGATGGAACAATAATCTTCCCTGACCTCTCCACTAAACTATTAGATCACATTATAGATAATAATCTAAAATTCGACCTACATGTTAACCAATTGATCAAAACCATTAAAAACAAACTAGGATCACTTTACAGAATAAAAGCATTCCTAATCCCCCCACCCCCCAGCCAAAGTTGCCATATCTCAATCTCACTTTCTCTCTACTCTTCTGTATGCATCCCCTCTTCTCTCTAATGTTAACAAGACTGTCCTGAGCAAACTCTCAATCTGTTACAACCACATTGCCAGGTTTGCCACTGGGCTACCTTTTAGGACACATCACTGCATGAATCTAATCCAGCTTGGATGTCTTGAACTACCCTGTCTAATACTATATAACCAATTGGTTATGGCCCATAAAATCATACATAACCCTAACAATACCCCTGCACTTAAAGATCTTGTTACCCTCTATAATAATCCTAGACCACTGCGCTCCTCCAACAGACTTTTTATTCAGATATGTAAAACTAATAACTCGGCCGGTGACTCACGCTTCGTAAATTTTGTAGATAGATCGTGGAACTCTATACCATCTGATATTACCTTACTCTCTTCACTTGGTCAGTTCAAAACTAGGCTCAAACACCACCTGGGAACAAACTGGCTATGTCACTGTATTAAGCCTGGTTAACCTGTCTCTGGAATGTGTAAATCTGCTAGGTAGCCTACTATGTAATTTTATCGGATTCTCTCACTGAATAACACTCCCTGACGATTTGTTATAATGTTTGCTCTTCTAATCACTGAAAATATTCTATATGTAATTTGTATTGTCTGCCCATCTAATCTCTGTAAATAATATATTTATTTGTTATTTATAATATGTGACATGTTATGATGATTTGTTATTCCATGGGGCTTTTCTCCCTGGGGCTCCGCTGAAAATGGACATGCATCCAGTCGGACTATCTTGGTCAACAAATGTAAAATAAATAAATTATATATATATATATATATATATATATATATATATATATATATATATATAGGTCTACTTCAGAATGTCGACCGTTCAGAATGCCGACTTTCATATGGTCGACACAATATGATCGATATTCCGAAAGACCTACATCCTGAAATAGCACCATTTACCTACCTGTAAACACAGTAAAACTGTGTTATGCAGGGGGCAAGCCCCCCTGCACCCCCCACAACCCCTGCGACTTAAATATTCTCACTCCTAGATCGCACTACAGTGCAGGAAATGGGAATCTCCCAGTCCCACACTGTAGTGTGTTCTCCACTATCGTTTGTCGGCCTTTGAAACATTCGCTCATGTAGTGTCGGCCATATGAGTTTCGAACATTTGTAAGTTCGAACAAATGAAGGGCTCCCATACATATATATATATATATATATATATATATATATATATATATATATATATATATAGTTTGCTATCAAATTTTAGATTGGCACTTACTGTTTTCAAGTTTTTATAATGCTGATCCGAAAACCATTCGACTCCACAGTAGCGAATGGTAGTGTGTATTCGCTAATGTAGAATCAAAGTTCTGATAACAGATCGCACTAGAGTGGAGATTGGGAAATGTACCGTTTTTTCACTGTAGTGTGATCTCAAAGTTGGAATATAAAATATGTAAGTGGGTGGGTGCCGGAGGCCTTAGCCCCTTGCAAAAATGTTACCGGTAACACAGACTTTAGACATTCAAATTTCCGGTGTTCTAATGTCAATTCCATGTTACCATTTCCAAAATTCTGGTAATTCATTAATACCAATTTTGGCAAACTGATTCGATCAAAAGGTGGAAAATTATTTTGATTTCCAATATTTTGATAGTAAACCTCTCTCTCTATATATACATATATATATATATATATATATATATATATATATATATATATATATATACACATACATACACACACACATGCACACACATATACACAAAGATGTGGTAGGACTGAAAACCTATAAACTAACACAACAGATTATATATGCATTTACAAAATCTTATGCAAAACAGTTTTGGTTCCACAAAGGTAGTGAAAAGGTGTACTAATAGCATTCCGTTAAACTTCAGATCCTGAAATTAAATTACATTACATTATTTTGAAAGATAAATATGCACACATTGGACACAAAGGACAGGAATAAAGTAGAATTAGTAACAATGACCTGAGAGCACTTCAGCATGAACTTACAAATGATTGTATTTGTTATTCACCAGGTCATTAAAGTAAGAGGAGATTCCTCAGAACTGGAGACGTGCACTTGTTCCACCCATATTTAAGGGAAAGTGGAACAGGACAACCCCAGATTCACACTGACATTTGAGAGAGATAGATTGAAGGAAGAGTATTTAATACAGCACACTGTGATTTAAAATGTGGATTCATTTACAAACCTGGGTATATGGATACATCCAGTTTTTAGTTTTTTTTTTTCTGATCATATGAGCAAATTGATCATTTTTAAATCTATAGGCTGTAAAAAATATTTATATTAAGTCTAGGAAATCAGAAATGATAGATTGTAAGTTACACTAAACCCAAGTTAGAGTATGGAATAATAATTTAGAAATGTTGTTATAAAAAACTGGCTTAAGTTTATATGAAAGAGCACATAGGAAATATACCAAGGGCATTCATAGAGTTGAAAGTTTAAGCTATTACAAAGGATTAAAATATTGAACTTTTTACTCCATCTCATATTGATATTTAAGTGGAGACCTTAAGTAGAGAGTAATTAGAGACATCTACCTCTAGGAATGCTTAGAGTTATCAAAGAGTAGTAAAGAATCAGGCAATCTGTGTAGGCGATGATGTAGGAATGAAAGATGTAATAACTTGTTCTCTGTAAAAGTAGCTGAAACATGGATACAATTTCTAATTATATTAAAGCAAGCACTAATTCAGAATTTAAGAATGTCTTCTTCACTTATATGGAAATGACTGTTCTGGTATATTTGCAAGGGCATTATTGCCCTTGTCTAAAATATTTGTATGTATATCCATGTATGTAAAATGTGTAAATATAAATAAGCTGTTTAAGTGGTTATGTTGCATATCCAAGGATGCCTCCAGGTTTATTTATGTTTTATTTTTAGGTGTAATTGTATTCTTTAAACTGAGTATATATTACAGACATCTTGAGATGTCATGACTGATCAGCAAATTGTCTGTTTGCAACAAAATATCACATTTGCTCTCTATTGCAATTTACACTGTTTCTCTGTACAACCATTACATTATATCAAAAATAGCAATGTATGCCTAGATAAGTCATTCATTGGAAAAGAGTAAAATAAATAAAACCATGACTTCACATGAGACCTGTGTGTCGTCTTGCTTATTATTTTAAGAAATGAAATCACAATCTCACATGTAATGTATGTGTCTGTTTACTTATTTATGTATTTATATATGTATGAAAGTAAGTTGAAAAGCTGTTTTAAGTAAATAAATATATGGAGCATTTAGCTGGTTAAAATCAGAGTATTCTAAGGATAAATGGGATCGACCTATGACTGATCAGGAGTTGAAGAACCAGTGGCTGGCTCCAGCCTCATGAGCCGCAGACTGGAATGAAGTACAATGCCTGCAACATTACCAAACACTGCGACTACAACACAGAAGCCTGCTCATACAGTTTTCATCATAGACTGACACTTAAGAAGGAGTAGTTTTCTGCCATGAGAAGGGTACCCTGCTTACTCAGCTTCAGGTAAGAGCTGTATTGGAGAAAACAGTGAAGTAATGAAGTTTGGACCCCAAACATATACCCCACGCTCAGTTAGATTCCACGCTCATTTAGCATAGTAGCAACTTCTCATGGACAGTGAGCAAGGACGTCATAAGAGCACCTCAAGAAATTAGGAAGATGGAAGTACAACGCTTATGAAAGCTGAAAAATAACCTCTTATACCACATCTAACATTGTTGTCTCTTATTTGCAGAAACTGGGTATTACCTGTAAGACACACATGGCACCTTCCAACAATACTGTTTGTTGACTGGAACTTCCTGTATGTTTGATCACCTGGAACCTTCCTGGTGCTCTTCCATATGAATGGAAGCACCAGTCTTATATATCACCTCCTGGAACATGCTGACATTACCTGTGATGTATTGTGGTACCAAAGGTGTAACGTAAAATGTGTGTTAAAGTCAAAATTATGATATGTACACTGAGGTCACAGAGTTTGCTGAGCTGTACACCCTTTCACAGTCATTACTGTTGCCTACTATTTGTGGTGATATTTATATTAAAGGTTCAAATGGCATTTTTGATATCTGCAGTTCTTGATCTGTAAGCCATTCTTCATCTGAGAGACTGCTGTCCATCATTAGGATACATGGCACATTCCATCCTGCTTGACATTTTACAGTTATGTAAAATGCACACTACCATGAACACCCATGACAAAGACTGTAATCTTTTATAGAGACAGAAATAGAACATGGCTGACACAACAGATTTCTATTCCAAGGAATCTCATACTTATTGAATAAACTTACTATGCATGTCAAACAGTACTACACATGGTCTGTATTCAGTAATATTCTGAATGAATGCTCTGTAAATCATTATAACTGCACACAAAAACATCAGTTTATTGATGAATGTATTTCTATAAACCACCTCATTTGAATGTCATCATATGGTCATTAATATATACTACTGACCACACCAGTTTTCATACAACCATTACTGTGTAACAGATATCTCTGAAATGCTCATGCCCTGCATGGCAACACTTACTGCACATTTTAGCTTTATACACTGTGCTATTTTTCCTTTTTGAATACCTCCTTAATGTGTTTTATGTCCTGTAAGAGTACCAACTATATACACACATAACAAGGTACCTGTAAACAAACAGGTAAACTTGTTTATTTCATTATGTAATGAAGCAACAAATAGATGTTCGCTGAACTCTCCAAGGTACCATGAGTTATACTTAACCTCAGTTTGCAATAATTTATTTTTCCCCTTATTTCTTTCTTCAGCTATCTGTTTGTGTACTGACTAATTTCAGCTTGATAAGTATGTAATTGTAAGACTTGCAGACCCTTTTGAGTCACAACCTGAGCTCCATGATGAATATTATAACACACACACACACACCACTACAGGTGGGTAGTCCTGAAAAAAACAGAGGAGGAGTAGAACTGCCCCAAAATAAATTGTCTTGCTCCCTAACTGAATTAAACAAACCTGCAAAGGAGAAAACCATCACTGACTTCGTTGTACGAGTTCTTCTCAGCTACCCAGATTTTCACTGAATGCTCAGATTTCTGTCTCATACCTTCGGTCTGTTTTTCATAAACTGGTGGTTTTCTGACTTTACTAAAAATAATGACATACATTTTAGTTTCAAACTTTATCTCCTTTAGGAAATGTGCACTTAATTCCAGGTAATCAATCAACTTTCTAAGTTTACTTTACGTGAAAAACTGTTTTTAATTTTCCCCAACTTCCCACACCCAATAATTTTAGTATTTGTCCAGATTTCTTTTACACTTTCCTGCACATTGAGAAGTACAGGAGCTATGGCAGGAACATAACTTAAATGCTGATACATTTCAACAGGGAATTAATTGATCCCTGCAACAACGTTTCCAAAGTGGGTGTGCATAAGATCTGTGCTTCCACCCCTACAAAAATGAGCAGCTCTGGGATTATGAAGTTGATCCATTTGGTGAGATTATTGAAACATTGCAAAGAGGGAGGGATTACAACCTGGATGCTGAGGCTTCACTCAGAGGCAAGAAACCATTTTTTGGAAGGAGAGAGTGACGCTTTAAGTGGTAGGTGGTTGTCAATGAACATGACACAATTGCAGCATAGTCTCTGGATGCCTATTTTAACCATGTTGGCTGCAATAACAGTCCGAAAGTGCAGTTTCATGGTTTTAATTGCTTGCTACTGTGGCCTGTAGTGTGAGTAGTGTCTAAGATATTATTGGTAGTTGCTTAACTAGAGTGCTGTCTATCTAAAATGAGTAATACAAGTCTTTACACAAACTAATTTATCGCTTTGCATGATTACTGACTATTAAGTTGCTCATACTTTTTGGTGTAGGTTGTATTGAAAAATATTAGGTTCTGCATTTGTACAGTGCACAGTTAAATGGCAATGTGCAAGAAGCAGCGTCTTGCAAACACAAGCAACTTATAATAGCAGATAATACAAGAAATTTGGTTAATCCATTGGCCAATAGCAAAACAGCACAATTCAAAGTTGTACAAGCAGTCAGAGGCCTATAAATGGCTTAGTTCTTCCTCTACTCTCATTAGCATTTAAACTAGAGCAGTTCTGACTTGGATCACATGGCTGGCTGTGTGACACTGAGGGATGAAGCTCTGAGTATGACCCAGACATCCAGAGTTTGAGCTTTGCGTTGGGTGCTGGAAGAGGCATGTGGAATGGATAGTCATGTGTGGTGAACTGTGATTCTCCAGTAGTTGATGGGAGAGAATGTTCAGCTTAATCAATTACTACCAAGTAAATGGGGACTTGCAAGGCACTGAAATAGCCATGTATAGGGACATGGGCCTGATGCTTCAAAGCAGGTGATAATAGCATTCATTACTGTGTGGGTGGTACCATGATCCTTCACATGGAGGATATAGGATTCCCCACTGTGACAAGCCTACTCATGCCAATCACCAGGGGTGGGGTAAGGGCCTAAAACAGAAATATCATTATTGCTATGATGCTTGCATATGTAAAAGCTATGTCCATGGTTGTCTGGATGATGGGCCATCATGGAAGGCTCTTCTCGCACAGGGGACTTTCTAGTTTTGGTTGACAAACTTGCTCAGGACAAATCATGGGAACAGTTTGATAGTCTGCAGGCACTGAGGTAAAAAGCACCTAGAACTAGGGAAAAAATTCTTCAAAAATACTACAAGGTCACATGGTGGCACTGCACTATAGGCACATCACTTGGTCACAGGGAAAATGTGCCACCATATGACCTTGTAGTATTTTTGAAGATTTTACCCTAGTTCTAGGTGCTTTTTACCTCAGTGCCTGCAGACTATCAAGCTAGCAAACTAGTTTACATGTCAGTGTTTCATCTACAAATTCAGAGTTTGCTGCCCTTGAAGGATTATTTGTCTACATTACATTCAAAAATTGGTAAGCTTGTCGTCATACCAGTCAACCACTTAGAGCAAGAAATCTGGACAAAATCATAAATAAAAGTGGGACAAATGGCCAAAAATAGGGACATTTTTTTAAATATTGCTATTACAGACTTAGAAAGTTGATAGAATAACAGGCTTTGCTTTAGCATGCATTTCCTGAAGGGTATGAAGTCTAAATCTCCAATGTATGTCATTATTTGCTAACTTCAGTCTTTAATGACTTGCTGCTAATTTGCCAGAAAACCACAATTTTATGAAAAACAGGCCAAAAAATGAGGCAAAAATCTAAACATTCTGCGAAAATCTGTACAGTTGAGGTATGCGTGGTAGTTATGCAACAGAGAATGACTAAAAAACTGACGAGTTCATAGTCACTAGGCATCTTATACAATGGAGGACATTCTCAGGAATGCAGAACCCCCATAGAGCTCTTACCCAGGCCCATGTCTGTTTACTTTGGGTCTTCATGATCTTTTTCATTTCTAGTGCTCTGCTGTCTGCATGCAGGTAACTAAATAGGTAAACAGTTTACATCTGTCACAGACAGGACAAAATAACTTGAGTACTTCAAACCATTTGGGCACAGGAGAATAATATGTTGATAAATTTATCAACAGCAAAGCCTATGACATTTGAGAGAGATAGATTGAAGGATGAGTATTTAATACAGCACACTGTGATTTAAAGTGTGGATTCATTTACGAACCTGGGTATATGGATAGATCCAATTTTTAGTTTTTTTTTTTGTTATCATATGTGCAAATTGGTTAATGATCATTTTTAAATCTATAAGCTGTAAAAAATATTTATATTAAGTCTAGGAAATCAGAAATGATAGATTGTAAGTTACACTAAACCCAAATTAGAGTATGGAATAATAATTTAGAAATGTTGTTATAAAAAATTAGCTTAAGTTTATATGAAAGAGCACATAGGAAATATACCAAGGGCATTCATAGAGCTGAAAGTTTAAGCTATTACAAAAGATTAAAATATTCAACTTTTTACTCCATCTCATATTGATATTTAAGTGGAGACCTTAAGTAGAGAGTAATTAGAGACAACTACCTCTAGGAATGCTTAGAGTTATCAAAGAGTCATAAATGATCAGACAATCTGTGTAGGCGATGATATAGGAATGAGAGATGTAATAACTTGATGTTAAATTGTCAATCTCACCTTCATTCTTGCTGGATGGGTGGGTTCGGAGCCGAACCTCGGCTCCAACTCAGCCTAATACTAAAGCTTGAGAGCTATTTTTACCGGCTCGAGGCTATGCTATGTCCCATAATGCTAGGCATCATCTACCCAGATCTCGTTTGCCGCTTCAGCTACGAGGCTGCGTTTTCACTGGCTCCAGGTCATATTTAAAATTTTTTTATATTTATAGTTAGTTTTTGATTGATATTTTTTCCCTAGATCTTTTCTAGTAGTGTTGGTAGTCTCCCGACTAGTCTTTCCTCCCTTTATTCATATTTTTTTCCTACTCTTTTCCACCATTAAGGTGGTTAGGCCTTTACTCCCCCCTTTTATAGTAGGTTTGTACAGTAGGTTTGTACAGGTTCCTTTCAGTAGGTGTGTGTGTGGCATTTTGTGTGTCTGTCAAGTGTTGTGTGTGTGTTTGTATACTTGTTTAGACTTTATTGTCCCATTCCTGTGGTATCATGTCTAAGGATACCAAGATATCGGGATTCAAGAAGTGTGACTCGTGCTGACAGAAGATGAGACAATTGCAACATAGTCTCTGGATGCCTATTTTAACCATGTTGGCTGCAATAACAGTCCGAAAGTGCAGTTTCATGGTTTCAGTTGCTTGCTACTGTGGGCTGTAGGGTGAGTAGTGTCTAAGAGACTATTAGTAGTTGCTTAACTGGAGTGCTATCTATCTAAAATGAGTAATACAAGTCTATACACAAACTAATTTATCACTTTGCATGACTACTGATTATTAAGTGTGCTCATACTTTTTGGTGTAGGTTGTACTGAAAAAGATTAGGTTCTGCGTTTGTACAGTGCACAGTTAAATGGCAATGTGCAAGAAGCAGTGTCTTGCAAACAGAAGCAACTTATAATAGCAGATAATACAAGAAATTTGGTTACTCCATTGGCCAATAGCAAAACAGCACAATTCAAAGTTGTACAAGCAGTCAGAGGCCTATAAATGGCTTAGTTCTTCCTCTACTCTCCTAGCATTTAAACCAGAGCAGTTCTGACTTGGATCACATGGCTGGCTGTGTGACACTGAGGGATGAAGCTCTGAGTATGACCCAGACATCCAGAGTTTGAGCTTTTCATTGGGTGCTGGAAGAGGCATATGGAATGGATAGTCATGTGTAGTGAACTGTGGTTCTCCAGTAGTTGAAGGGAGAGAATGTTCAGGTTGATCAATTACTACCCAGTAAATGGGGACTTGCAAGACACTGAAATAGCCATGTATAAGGACATGGGCCTGATGCTTCAAAGCAGGTGATAATAGCGTTCAAAAATTGGTAAGCTGGTCATCATACCAGTCAACCTCTTAGAGCAAGAAATCTGGACAAAGTCATAAATAAAAGTGGGACAAATGCCCAAAAATAGGGACATTTTAAAAATATTGCTATTACAGACTTAGAAAGTTGATAGAATAACAGGCTTTGCTTTAGCATGCATTTCCTGAAGGGCATGAAGTCTTAAACTCCAATGTATGCCATTATTTGCTAACTTCAGTCTTTAATGACTTGCTACTAATTTGCCAGAAAACCACAATTTTATGAAAAACAGACCAAAAATATGAGGCAAAAATCTAGACATTCTGCGAAAATCTGTACAGTTGAGGTATGCGTGGTAGTTATGCAAGAGAGAATGACTAAAAAACTGACGAGTTCATAGTCACTAGGCTTCTTATACAATGGAGGACATTCTCAGGAATGCAGAACCCCTATTCTCCGCTTAAAATGCACCGAATAATCAGAAACTATAGCATTACATACCATACTTCAATACCTCGCCTCCATACCTCTCAACCGCTTAGCACAAGAAATCTGGACAAAGCATTAATTAATATTAAAAAAAATAATTAATATTAAAATTAAAAATGCATAGAAATACTGACCAAAAACTCGGAAGCTTTAGAGATCCAAAAACATTTTCACCAACACAACTAAAGCTATACTCGCCACTACTTATCACATCCCCAAACTAGTTTATGAAGCATCCATTCTTACTAACTTCCAAGCAGCACAAACAGCAGAATTTGAGCAATGCAATTGTAAAGTGGCTAAATTTGCAGCAAATGCGTCTTTCAGAAGCCACTACTATATAGTACTGAAAGCCTAAATTGGTTAGAACTAACCCATCAACTGACATACACAGAGCTTCTTCCCACCTACAACATTAGCCAGCAATCATCTGCTTGTCTATCACTAAATACCATTCTATACAACTATGTTCATACTCCATCATTATGATTCAGTGAGGAAACATTGTGCTGCCCACATCCCTATCAAATCTGCAGAGCATGATCTATATTTATACCACTTTGCTAAGGCCTGGGACTCCATACCTATATCCATCAGGTCAATACCCTCCCTCCAGTCCTTCAAAACCATTCAGAAGTAGTTCTTAGCCAAAATCTGTCTCTGTTTTTCCTCAGCATCAAGATAACAATATTCCTAAATATGAACAAGTTCCTATTCATACCTTACACCTCCTTCTTCCCCTTTTCACTCACTTCCTAACTTTGTCTAGATACGTAATAATTAATGTTTTCCCTAACTTCATATTGCAATTACTGTATGTATTATACTAGTTTACACCTTTAACTTCTAAGCACTGTCTAAAAGCTCTCTGATAATTAAATTATTGTTATATAATTTGTAATTGTTTTAACTAATTTTGTCACATTATGTCCACATTGATATAATTATTTAAACTGTAGGTTTTTTTTTTTTGAGGGTTTGGAACATTTCTCCATGGGCCTCCAATAAAAATGGACACCTACCCAGTTAGACTTTACCGGTATTCAGACATCAGTAAACAAATATTATGCTTGGCCTCATCCTTACAAATGTTTCCTCTGCCTACACCCCACAAATATAATATAATATAAAGGATCCCTATTAGATAAGCGAATTTACATTTCACCGAAACGTGAATTCGCTAGTTGATTTACGGGAAAGTGTGTTTAATCGAAAACAAATTTTCACGTAAATCCTGCAAAAAACCCCCCCACTTTAAACACATTTATGCTGGGTGGGGGGGCCTGCACACCACCCCCACTTTAATATTCTCACTCCGAGATCGCACTACAGTGGGGAAAAGGGAATATTCCCTCATCCCCACTGTACCACGATCTCAACAATAATTTCCTTATAGATACATCAACAATAAACGTTGATGTACAAGTAAGGATACATTTCACCTCTTTTCTTTCTTTTTTTCTTTTTTGACAGCTCTATTTACATGAAAGTGCATTTTCGGCAAAACGCACTTTCGCGTAAATCAGCTTGCGGACATACGTTTCGGTACAATGTAAGTTCGCGAAATTCAAGTAGATCCAGTATAATATAATATGATGTGATATGATATGATATACAACTTGTGATTACAACTACCTAAATGAAAACCAGGAAAAAATTAAACCCATATAAGGACATTTTTTGAAATAACTGGCCACCCACACCACAACAAAAATCATTAGACTGAAAAAATGCAAAAGCAGTATTACTGGTCATTAACTATTTCATACTGCCCAACTATCCCTGATTTGCATACTGAGTACTTTACAGACATCACCCATAGACCTGTAAACCAAGTGTACTTTTTGTCCCACAAAGTTTTCACTACTACCCGATAGTCCTACCTCCATAGATTAATCCCTAAAGAGAGCAGCTGTCCAATTTGGCTTAACTGCCTACTCTAGCCCTAACTGAACCTACTGATTTTTTTTTGGCGTTCTCATCTCCTCTCTGCTGGTATTGCGCCTTCTATCTTCTTCTCTTCATATTACCATATACTCGCCTTCTGTGAAATTACACCACCCTGTTCCTCCCATGATGCTTTGCAACATGTAAAAGCCACACTTGGCCTTCTTTGCCATCTTTTACTAGCTACTTGGCCCCTGACTGCATAGGTGTGCACACACTGACCAGGTAATAGGGTCTTTGAACCTTTTTACAGCTGAACAGTCCAATCACTGTTGTTGTTTTTGTACCTAAACTGCAAAGTTCACCTTTTTACTTTATCTACACTATGAATGGGAGCGTGAAATATGCTATGGTTACCATGTATGTGAACATTGCTATTTAACCATTTTTTTTTTCAATAACATAGTTGTGTGTTAATGAAGTGTTCTTCTACCATCTCCGTAAGCATATTTTTATCTGTTCCTTACACAGTTAACAATTGCATTGTTTCTCCTGACATTCCTTGCTGTATTGTGGTTATGTTCCTTACACCCAGCTCTTCGTAAAGTGGTTATACCCGTAGTCCACAGATTGCCCAGGCTTTTAGCTTGCATTGCCAACAACTGTTGCTGGGCCGCATTAGTTATCACTGTATAAACTGATGGTAGTGTCATTTATTTTCTGCTATATTAACTTCTGGTTTAGTGTAAGTTTTTGTTTTGTTTTCTTCCATCTGCAAACTGTGTCCTTAATTTCTGCCATATTTACTTCTGATATTGTATAAGGTTTGCTAACTGCAAAGCTGAACTGTGCTAGAAACTGTGTAATATACTTTGTGCTGTATTTCATTGTTTAGTGTAAGGTTTTTCTATCCACAACCTGAACTGTGCTAGACTTCGTAGTCTGCTTTGGTAGAATTTATTTATATTTACTGACAAGCCTGCTGTATTTGATTTGAAAATATAGTGCTCTACTGTTGCATATCTGATTATTTAAAACCATTACTATAGTTTCTATTCTGCTCTTATCTTATTTCTCCCCTGTCTGGCCCTGTCCTCTTATTTCTGGTCTCCCATCTCTTCCTGCTGTGTAGCTCTTACGTACTATCTCTGTCCTCCTTACTCTCTGTATTGCATTCATTGTCTCCACTTCTAATTTTACAACTTGTTTTTATATTTACCTCTCTATTTCCTGTCCTACATCTCCCCTTCTCGCCTCTATTGCTTTTCCTCTTATTATATCTCTCATTTTTCACTCTTGTCCTCAATCTATCTTTGTTTTTCAGGTCCCTTGCTTCACCAAAAAGGGCTCTACAATCCCTCTCCAACTCAGGAAGACTACTCATCCCTCTAGTGAATAGCTCTGGCGGTGGACAATCCAAGCAACTAAACTTGACTTAGTTTATTGTATGTGTTTTTTTCTCTGCCCTTATTCTACTTTCTTGTACTTAGAGAGTTAATTGGTCCTGATCAGCTACAACACATCTCTGTGCACCCCCATCCCCTTTTTCTATTTCAGTGTACAATTAGCCATACTTACCTTTGCTCACTTTCCTAAAAGTCCAGCTGTTCTATTAGCTCTGTTGCTCATGAACTCCCTACTCTCTGCACTACTAGTTACTTGTAGTGGTACATCTCTCCACAACTTAATTGCATACTGAGTGCTTTACAGACATCACCCATAGACCTGTAAACAAAGTGTACTTTTTGTCCCACAAAGTTTTCACTACTACCTGATAGCCCTACCTCCATAGATTAATCCCTAATAGAGAGTGGCTGTCCAGTTTGGCTTAACTGTCTACTCTAGCCCTAACTGAACTTAATGATTGTTTTTGGCGTTCTCAACTCCTGTTAACCAAACTTGAACTTACATACAATAAAATAGCTAGGTTTGCCACAAATCTCCCATTGCTCTCACCACTGCCTCTCCTTAAAAATTACTCCACTGGCTATAATTCCATAATCAACTCCTTCTGCCTCAACTCCACTTGACACATACCATCCTACATCAACCCCTAGCCTGTCAGTCACTAGCAACTCTCATCTCCCCTTATGCCCCTAATCGGGAGCTTCGTAGCTCTGACCAACACCTCCTCCAAGTTTTGAAATCTAATAAATCCATAAGAAAAAGTCTTTATAGTCACACAGTCACTACCTCCTGGAACAAACTCCCTCTCTATATCAGATCATATTAAACCTATCCCAATTTCAAACTGGCCCTAAAGGAATACCCACTCAACTCCTGGACCTGCCCCTGTAAAGACCCTACATGAAGCAATTCCTCCCCCATCTTTCTTCTCCCTCCAAAACACTGCCTCTATTTCCTACATCTTATACCCTCCTGCTTGTTTGTTTTACTTCTGTTTCAGTAACAAGCACCCTTTTCTTAACCCGATTTACTGTATCAGACAACTCTCACCTATATCTTACATCCATTTCTTTTGTCCATTCTCCACTTTTCTCCAACTAGACTCCATGCTATACCTAACACTTGCCTACATACTATTCTTTCCTTTCCTCTTCTCCTATCTGCTACCATACAACATTTATAATACATGTATTTTAGATTTTTAATGTGTCTTTTTCTAAGCATGTAGAAGATGAATCTTATTCTCCTTGTAAGTTTTTGCTTATATCTGTATTTTTTCATTGTAACTAATTTAACTTTTTGTAATTGGAGCTTTTCTTCTCAGGTCTCTGCTGAAAAAGGGCATCTGCCAGGCATATTAACCCGGTTAAGAAATGGCAAATAAATAAAAATTTCACCTCAAACTATCCCCTTCTCCTTATAAAATGTTTTGATTTTCTGATAAATCACTGAAGATTACAGTCAGTCCGTAATGTCAGACATTAGAGTTTCATACTTAGTCTTTAAGAAATCCATATTCTTGAAAATATGGTTATTTTCCTACTAATGTGAATTAGGGTAATATTTAAAAGTTATACCTGATTTTAGACACATAAAGACTCTGGTGGTCATTAGTCTAGTATAAACCTATGAACCTACTACTTATCCACAAAGCAGGGAACAACAATACACTGAATGCATCTTTCATATTTATTTCTTCCTACAACTTATACTTCAGATTTAAGATCTGACATAAGTAATGAAAGAATTTAAATAATCTCATACATAACAACTTGCACTAACGTGAAGTTAGTCAGTAGATTTATAAGCATGTACCAGAATGTCTTACTGAAGCCATGTTTTTGTGTGAAGCGGACCATTGCTTAAACTGAGCCAGCAAGAATACCTACCCAGTATCTGAGCAATAAACCATGGCCATAATCACTGCCACATACAGCACCAGAAGGTGAAGTGACAACTTTTTACAACCCCTCAACAATTTAAATGTCACTACCCACAAATGGAAAACAATAAATATTGTATAAAAAGACCTAACTAATAAGATGCACTATAACCTTCAACAGTGACCGTGTCTTCTCAATTAAGGTAAAATTAGCTAAAATCCAGCTGAGCAAAGCAAAAAGAACATGGCAAAATCTCCAAGAAAACCAGACTCGCAAGCAATATGTGAAAAAATAGCCAGTTAGCAGTAACACACATTGAATTATTGCACACTCAGAGTGCAGGGAAACTTGAAACCTGTAAAAAATTAAATCTATAATACAAAGCTTTACACTTATATAAACCATGCAACGCAGAAACAAGAAGTACTTCAAATGTATACTGTCCACTTAAATTTCTCCAGTAATGAAACCAAACCCAAGAGATGCCATCAATAACACACAGTTTAAATCTGAATTTCCCAAACATAAAAATATTCACTTACCTTTAATCTGTGTAGTCTAAACAAGTCCCATTAATTTTTCGAGCAGCCATCTCATACAAAACTGACTGCCTCTCCAGATCACTTGCAAAGACTCTAGAAAACAGCTTAGACAGCAGAATAGTCATTATCTGTAAAACTTACTCCAAAATTCAAGTCACCTATAGCAAATCATGACAGTCCTTTATAATCCATTCCCACTGTCACCACTCACAAAAAGTCAAATTCTTAAAGTAGTAATTTAATAAAAAAAGGCTGCACTAACCTCTGGTCCGACCTTCCCTTATGACTGAGTTCCACAAACAAGCATAATTCTTTAGAAAATAACGCATATTATTTCATAAAACAGCATACCCACCCACCAAACAATTAAGCCAAGCCTTGTATCTCCACATATTGCACCTAGACAATATCTGGCTTTACTACTTTGTACTTGATGCATGAACAGATCACACTGGTTAACACATTCAGATAAATACATGCATTGAAATGCATAAGACATTTTAAACAGCTCAGCATTTAAACGTCTCATTCAATTAAATGAAAGGCAGTACCAAGCCAGAAACTAAGGCATTTAGCACCCCATCAAGTTGGATATGACCATTTCACCTCTGCTGGCAACAGTGGCGGCTGGTGACTTCAAATCACAGGGGGGCTGCAGGAGACAGCTGAATGGGTGGGGTCAAGGGGGTGTGTGGTCAACCAGAAAGGGGAGGAGCTATGCACAAAACCACAAAAAACTAACTTTAATTAAATACGCTGCCCTGGGTGGCAAACCATCATTATGAAAGTCCAATCAAGACAAAAATAAGTGTAGAAGAATAAAAATATTTCAATGCATTGGCTGCATGACAGCTTACTTAATATCTAGATGGAAACAAAAGGTTGTGAGGCATGAAAAAATAAATTACTTTTTAAATACATTACTGGAATGCCAGTCAAAATCAAGTATAAGAAAAACCAGAAGCACTCAACTCAAACCACTTCTCCTTGCACTGCAGTCCTAATTATAATATATTCAGCTTTATTAAAGTACCAAGTAACATGCTGAAAGTAGAAATCTATGTGATGCCCCCACTTGTAAAAATGTTTCTTATCCAAAAATGACCTGCTGCCTGACAGCTTGTTTCATGGGGAAAACATGATCAAAGTAAAAAATGAAAAGCAAACAAGAAACAAGCTCAAGATACATTGCTTAAAGGATTACTGTACAGGTTATGGACCACACATGATTGGCATTCTGTTTAGTTTACGGGTAAAGTCTGTAGAGATGACTGGAAGTCTCCAACAAGTGTAATGAGCTTTTTAAAATAATGGAATCCTGTCCTTTAATACCCAAGGCTTATACATTATCTAGTCAAGTATTCTCTGCATGGCAACAACAGAAAGGCTTTCAATGTTGGCAATTCTTTAACAGTATGCTTATTAAAGCTTACTTGCATCTTACGATCTCAGACAAGCTTACCTTATGGTCATTAAAGCATTGCTACTTAAAAACACAGAGCAACAGGCACTTTGAGTAATAAGCATAAATCAACAGTACAAAAATATGACAGAAACCAGACCATTCTGCAAAATCAAGGACAGATGAAAAGCCACTGTAGTACTTATGCAGTGTGTCCTCCCCATCCAAGGTAGATACAACTACTCCTTGCCTTGCTTGGACACATCCAGAGTCACTACATGGGGGAGTGGGGTGCAACAAGCATGTCACAATTTGAAATCTCACTGGCTGACTGTGATGGCCCTGACACATTTGTCATACCTCTCAACCTCAAGAGCAAGAAATCTGGACAAAGCCATACACAGAAGTGGGACAAAGGCCCAACAATAAGGACAATTTTTAAATATTGCTCTAATAAACTTAGAAAGATAATAGAATAGGTCTTGCATTAGTATGAATTTTCTGAAGGGTATAAAATCTGAAACTCAAATGTCTGTCATTTTCTAACTTCAGTCTTTAGTGATGTCACTAATTTGCCAAAAAACACAATTTTATGAAAAATGGACAAAAACGTGATGCAAAAATATAAAATAGACACACAATACAGCTGCTACCTGTCAAAGAAGGGACACTTTAATATTAGTACTGCTACCTTGAGCAGCTGACAAAATATAAAAGAATCTACATGCATTTCAAGTAATCTATAACTTTGATTATTACAGTTATTTCTTAATTGTAAATCCTCCATGTTTTCTTCCAAAATTGCTATTTTGTGGAGGGATTATAAGGGGGAAGAGCAACATTTTGAGCCAAAAATTGGGGACAGTTGAGAGGTTGGCTATGCCTAATTCTATAAAGCAATTTATTTGCATGTACCTCTCAACCTGTTAATGCAGTAAATCTGAACAAGGCCAAATATATTGGGGGCACATATAAACAGTACTAAAAATTGCTCTTGTATAAATTGAGACAGTTGATAGAACAGCTCTTACTTTAACATGCATTTTTCTGAAGGTTATGAAGTCTGAAACTTAGAGTGACTTCTGGCAAATCATTTAGGAATTAAAACTACAAATTTTATGAACAAACCAAAAATAAGAAGCAAAAATCTATTCATTCTTTGAAAATCTGGACAGTTGGGAGGTATAGTTCAGCTGGGCCTGTCTGAGTTTGCTGCCCTTCCCCCCCCTGACAAAATAATGGTTGAATGGAGCTTCTGCAGCCATTCCAATGAACCATTATACTTGGCTATTTCACTCCATTTACCATAAACACTAATGTGCATACTGCTTTACTTCTATGATGAGTTGGACTTCATTTGAAAGTTTTATCTTGTATTTTACAGCACAAACACTAAGTCATCTGTTAAACAAAGCAATGCAGTCTCACAATGAAAACTTAGCATTAAAACTTCTCTGCCCTTGAAACTCACATTCATTGAAACAGCATTGAAACCCACATTCAAAGAAAATACATTTTGCCAGTGGCAGATAAAGATTAATTTTGGGCTGTTTTCGAATCATAGGCTCCTTGCATATGAAACATACATGTGCTCTTTGATACACCTTCCTCATTGTACTAAAATTATATTCCTTGTACAATACAGTACACTTGTTACAGGATGTTTTAAATTTGTTTTGAACATTTTTTCCAGTAAGCAATGAAACAAACCATATGCACCCATAATGGCAAAACTGCCCAGTTGAGAACATTTATCATAAAAAGTCTACTCAGACTTCCACAGTCCACCATTATTAGTAAATATACACAATTCCACAGTCCACCATTATTAGTAAATATGCACAATTCCACAGTCCACCATTATCAGCAAATATGCACAATTCTACAGTCCACCTTTATCAGTAAATATGCACAATTCTACAGTCCATTATCAGTAAATATGCACAATCTCTGAAGTCAGTCATCTAAATAATTCCACATTAAAGAAATCTGTAACTAATGAAGTGGTTGCTGCTAGCAATCACCTTTATATTTCATGGTTTCATCGAAAAATAAAGTGTCTGTTGCCCCGCAGGAATAAACTGTCTATATTACATTAAAAAAATGATAAGCTAGTAATAATATTGCAAGAGGAAATGGATGGCAAACTGATAACGAACTCATAGTTAGTATCTTCACCAAGGAGAACATTCTCAGTACGGCAGCATCTACCCCTTGTGGGCGTAGAACCCACAACCTTCTGCATCAAAAGCAAGTACACAGCCTGTTGTGCTATAGTATTAACTTGGCAAAGCACTAAACTTCTATTCCCCTGCAGCTCTCAGTTCCTTGTAAAATCTACTCAATACTCAACTGCATCTCAACTTTGCAGCTCAAGAAAACTGGAAAAAGCCAAAATGTATTGGGGGGGGGGGGTCAAAAGCCCAAAAACAGGGACACATTAAACATTGCTTGTATAATCTTGGAAAGTTGCTAGAATAAAATGTTGTGTTGCCACCATATATTTTACTGCCAAGGTCCCTGAGCAAAAAACAGTCAGAGTAACATACCACTACGCCACATCAGCTGCTTTGTAAAAAAGAGGAAGACTGAAACTTAAATGGCTATCATTTAGTGAATTCAGTTCTCACCATAGCTGTCAACCTCTTAGTACAAAACACCTGGACAAACCCAGTAATGAGGGAATACAGCCCTCAAACATATTCAGTGAATTCAGTTCTTGCCATAGCTGTCAACCTTAGCACAAAAACCTGGACGAAGCCAATAATGGGGAATACAGTCCCAAAAATAGGGACAAATTTAAAATATTCATCTTATAAACTTCGAAAATTGCTAAAAAAAAAAAAGGTTGTGCTACTATGTATTCTGAAGAACATGAAGTTGGAAATTCAAATGCTGGTCAATTTTACTGCGGACAGAACAAAAACAATTTTCAGCAGAGACGCAGGGATTAAAACTGCAGACACATCTTTGTAAAATGGCAGGGCACCAGAGCAAATCCACACAAACACAGGCAGGAGATGCACACTCCACACAGAAGCCACCCCAACCAAGAATCAAACCAGAAAACCTATAGCTGTGAGGCAACAATACTACCACCGCACCATCAATTATGCAAGGAATTAAACATTCAGAAACCTGAAGTCTGAAATTCAAATGCCTGTCAATTTTACTGCGGACAGAAGAAAAACAATTTTCAGCAGAGACGCAGGGATTAATACTGCAGACACGTCTTTGTAAAATGGCAGGGCACCAGAGCAAATCCGCACAAATACAGGGAGGAGATGCAGACAGAAGCCACCCCAACCAAGAATCAAACCAGAAAACCTATAGCTGTGAGGCAACAATACTATCACTGCACCATCAATTATGCAAGGAATTAAACATTCAGAAACCTGAAGTCTGAAATTCAAATGCCTGTCAATTTTACTGCGGACAGAAGAAAAACAATTTTCAGCAGAGACGCAGGGATTAATACTGCAGACACGTCTTTGTAAAATGGCAGGTCACCAGAGCAAATCCACACAAATACAGGGAGGAGATGCAGACAGAAGCCACCCCAACCAAGAATCAAACCAGAAAACCTATAGTTGTGAGGTAACAATACTATCACTGCACCATCAATTATACAAGGAATTAAACATTCAGAAACCTGAAGTCTGAAATTCAAATGCCTGTCAATTTTACTGCGGACAGAACAAAAACAATTTTCAGCAGAGACGCAGGGATTAAAACTGCAGACACATCTTTGTAAAATGGCAGGGCACCAGAGCAAATCCACACAAACACAGGCAGGAGATGCACACTCCACACAGAAGCCACCCCAACCAAGAATCAAACCAGAAAACCTATAGCTGTGAGGCAACAATACTACCACTGCACCATCAAATACGCAAGGAATTAAACATTCAGAAACCCTCAAGTCTGAAATTCAAATGCCTGTCAATTTTATTTAACATTTTTAAATCAGGACAGTCTGACTTGGAACAAATAAACAATTTTCAGCAGAGGCCCAGGAAGAAATAATGCAGACATGTCTTTGTAACATGGGAGGACACAAAAGCAAACCCACACAAACACAGGGAGAAGATACAGACCCCACAAAGAAGGAACCCCAGCCAAGAATCAAACCCAAGAACCTGCAGCTGTGAGGCAACAATGCTACTACTACACCATCAAATATCAAGCATTGCAACATTTACAAACCACAGATATTATGAGGAACAGATCAGATCGAATATGAGGCAAAAAATCTGAAATTTTTTTACAAATGGTGGTGGGTAGGGAACTCAAGTCTTTAACACCTGCATACAGGGTACAGGGTTCAAGCCTGAGGCATTCCCTACCACACCACCATAAGCACCTGGGGCATTTTCACACACACACACACACACACACCCCCCCCTCAGTAAAGCACAAGCACCGTACACAAACTCAGTAAAGCACAAGCACTGTACACAAACTCAGTAAAGCACAAGCACCGTACACAAACTCAGTAAAGCACAAGCACCGTACACAAACTCAGTAAAGCACAAGCACCGTACACAAACTCAGTAAAGCACAAGCACCGTACACAAACTCAGTAAAGCACAAGCACCGTACACAAACTCAGTAAAGCACAAGCACCATACACAGACAAATAAACATTGTAAATTAAAAGGCACCTTACCTGAATACATCCAGCTAACGTACATCCTTCCCGTGCAATAATGAAGACCCGCGAGATCCCAATGCTCCTTCCCGACGCGAGATCCCAATGCTCCTTCCCGACGAGATGCTCTGTCCCGAGTCCCTGCTGCTCCTCTTGCAGTCCGGACGCGACCCATAATCCTGGCGAGTCTGTGCACTGTAAAAGTGCACAGACGTCTCCTTGTGTCCCCCTATGGGGACGGCCGGACTGCCTTGAGCATGCGCATAGACCGACAGTAGTCGGGACTCGGTCCATGCGCGAAGTCCGCGAATTTTGAAAAAAATATTTTTTTTTATTTTTCAGTTTTCTTTCTTATTTTTCTTTCTTTTCTTATTTTTGAGGGGGCTGCAGTCCGGCAGCCCTATGCCACGAGCCGCCCCTGGCTGGCAACCAATGCTTAATTCAGTATGTCCAAGATCAAAAGCACTTAACAGAAAGCCAAAGAT
>NC_056735.1:1100671398-1100681398 GCF_019279795.1 Protopterus annectens | reverse complement strand
AAAGTTCTTCATTTCATGGCTTATTAGTAAGGGCATGGCATCCAGTTACAGGGATCTGATTATTCCACTGTAATCTGCACTTAGTAGGCCAAGCATTAAGTATAATGTACCTTTTGGTATGTACCTGTTGAACACCTGGCACAATTTGAATGACCACAATGTTTTCTCATCAAGAAAATAAAGGACCTAAATCAGAAAAACTATCATAATGGTCTCAAAGCCATGCCCCTCTTCTCAGTAATATAATGTGAATAGGAAGTCTGTTCCAAAGAAGGGGCAATCTCTGAGACACATATCTGTCTATCAAGCATGTTTTGTTTGAGTCACTGACTAAGTTTAGATCCCTAGATTGGGTGACCCTCATGCTGTTGAGTGTCATGATCATGTCTATATAAATCTCTCACCTCTGAATCCACTCTAAGGGTTGTGCTACTAATGTTGTAATTTGCAGGGATATTTTACTTCCCAAATGGTGTAATGCATTTTTTTGCATTTAGTTTTAGGCCACTGCTCTGGCACCAATCATTTCTCTGATCTAGACCCTCTTGAAGGATATCTACATCAATGGAGGATTCAGTGATTGCCCCCAGTTTGCAGTCATCAGCAAACTTTGTTATCCAAAGGCCTTCCACATCTGCCTTGACTTCAGAGAAGTAATTGTCTAATCACCACCACACATCAGTTATGTATACCCATAGGCATGCATGCACAAACAAACATTGCTTAGGCTAGCAAAGGTGGGGTCTTGGGGTAGTAGACAACACATTTTCTGGAAGTTAAGCAATGCAGATGTCTGACAGAGGGGTGCCAAGAAAAGGTGGTGATCCCTAGAATGTAGTCTGAGCAAAAACAACAATTCTGGCTCCATCACCTGCTCTCTCTCCTCTCAGACATAGTACCTTCCTAAATTCCAAATGTCTGCACTTCCTACCACTAACAATGCACATCATCCCCTTCCTTTCCACCCGCTACACAGGGTCAGGGTGTTACATGAACCTTCGCAACCTCTCTTGATTCAGTGATGCTGTCCAACCTTCTTCAAGAGAAATGCTTGACTGTTGCAGGTCTTCTGTCATGCATCCATCTTTTTGTTAGACACCCTCATTTCTCTATCCTTCTTCCTTTTTCTCTCAAATTCACTTCACCAAATCATTTTCTGCTTTCCTGCATATGTTGTCTGAACCACTGTAATCAGTTCTTTTTGGCCTTCTCTGCAAATGGAGCTACTTTGGCTTCTGCTCAGATACCATAATTTTATTTACCTGTCCAGTGTGCATCTAAACACCAGTGTCAAGCACTTTCTCAACTGCTCCACCTTCACTCTTCAGGTTTCTCTAACATACAGAAGTACTGATCATACCACTGTTTTGTACACTTGACTTTTCAGCATATTTGCCATTCTTTTGTCACATGCTGACCCTGACACTCTGTGGCAATTGGCTGTGGACCCTCTGATATTAACATTCAGCTCCTTATTCAAATTTTCCTTTTCCTTAAACACCACTCCTGGGATACTTGAAAGTGTGAACCTTGTCCACTATTTGCCCTTCTATCTGTTTCAACTTCCTCTGATTTCCCCAATTTTGTTTATGATACTGTCTTGTTTGTATTCACTTTCATCCTGTGTAACCTTAGTTTTGCATTCACTCCCCAATTATTTGCTGAAGTTCATGCTGAATCTGCTTGCAATGCCATATTGTGTGCATGCATCAGCTTAGTTGATCTCTTCCCTCCAACCTGTTTGCTAAAGCAGTTCATCACCAGTATAAACAGTAATGGGCCCAAAGTTGAACCCTGATGCACGCCTAGTCACATTGGGAACCACCAGTGAGTCTGAACACTGTTCATATGTTTGTCAGAGGATCCTTGCACATAGCCTGCACTACTTCTACCTATGTTTGTGGTACTTTGAACCGTAACAGAACTGCTAAAAATAGGTTTTTTTGAAGCCTTGTCATACACTTTATCAAAGTCTGAGAATGTGCAGATGGATTCTTTCCTGGCTGTAGCTTCTTCTCCTGTATCTGTCTCGCTACAAACATTGGCTCAGCTGTACTGTATCTTAATCTGAATCCCAAACTGCCCACCACCCATCTTACTTTCTGTGTATTCAGTTATCACCATGTCCAGCACTTTCATAAAGTGAGACAGGAGTTTGATACGTCTATACTGCCAGCTGCTGTGAATTGGTATAGAAAAATAACACCAGGGAAGTGGATGTGAGATGATATGCATAGAACAGCCCCCCACCCCGCTTCACCATACATACTCAGCATATTTATATCTACACTAGAGTATGAATAGTAGCATAATGGCCAACTTGTACATACAACTTACACAAACACAAGAAGAAATCAATCAGCAACTTATTCTTCCTCTGCTTAGGCTGACTGGCTGTGACTCCAGGTTGCTTTGTATCATATTAACTTTGAGACCTAAGTGTTCTCATTGTAGATCTTAATAACAATTCTAGTTAACTAGATTAATGGTGGCTGATGGCTAGTAGTAATTTTAGATTGTCTCCAGTAACCTGAGCATGAGTTATTGCAGAACATGTATACAGAGATCCTCATCTGAAAGCCGTAGCTAAGCATTCTAATTCCTGGACCATTAACCTCAAACAAGACATGATTAGTATGAAAGTTCACAACACACACACACACACACACACACACACACACACACACACACACACACACACACACACACACATATGAACAAGTAAATGCTCAGCTAATCCCTATTTGTCAACACACTGACTGAACCACTATAATGTATTCAGTTTAAACAAACAGAACTGAAAAATAAACCAAAAAAGGTGAAGATCAATGCAATAGTTAATAACTGTCTAGCTGAAAAAACTGTTAAATAGGAAAGTTGGCAAATAAAAAGTTACACTTACCTTTAGTACCCAGCAGCTATCAGAAATATATGATTCAGATTGAATCTTCTGGCAGCATTCTTCTGCAAACCTGGCACCTTCCAAGTAATTCTTTCAAAAAATGTAGCCATGCATCCAATACCCATGTAACAGAGCATGTCTCAACAAGACATTTTGCCTTTCATAACAGAGCAGTAAAATAAGATTTTACTAAACTCTCCTCCAGCTTTTCACTCTGACTGTGAATTCTCATTTGAGACAAAAATCCTGCAGGAAGTTCAAAACATTCCCCTTCTTCTACAAAGCCATACCCCAACCAGTAATGGGATCTTCATCACGTTTCACAAAATGCATTTACATTCCTTTCAGTGTGAAGGAATAACAGAATGGGATTCTATCAGACATGAATAATGAACTTCTGTCTCCAGTACCTCATTAATGTTAATGGGAATATTTTCACCTCTTTTAACTGACTTACCAAAATGAATGGAGAAGTTTTCACCTCCTTTCACACATAAAATTGTCTCAGCCTCTGAAAAGTTTTGTTTCTATTGAATTTTCAAGTTATTAATGAACTCTACAACTGCTGAAACCCAGTTTATGGTAAATCACTACATTCATATAATATCACCATCTTTACTGTAAAGTACATTCATTGAAAACTATGCCATTATTCTTATATCAATTATAAAATGTTATTTAAAATGTAGATAATGACATAGTTTACTGAAAATGAGAATTCTGTGTGAAGACTGAGATGTAAACTGCCAACAACATTTTGAAGTGGTTCTGTATATGGTTGCATTGACTGACTGCCATCAACAGTAATGATTTGTAAATTAGCATATTTCAGTAGAATCCATACAGGTGATTGCATGTCACTGTCCTTTAGAATTCAAATAACTTCAAAATAAGGCAAAAAAAAAACTAGTCATACAGGACAATAAAATACTTTTCCACTAAACTATCCTCCCTACACAATAGCCCCCAAAAAATTCTGGAAATCTGTCTCCTCTCTACTTAACCTAGGCACCCTACAAAATCCTTCCCCTTCACCTGAAAAAAATCCACAACAGGTCACTCATGAATTCAATACCCATTTCATTACTACCATCCAAAAGTTAATCAAAGACCCACCACCTACCCCAAACTCCCACAACAAGAATTGTCCAACACTGCTAAACAGCAATCTCCCGTCCTCAGACAACACAAATAGCATGTACTCGACTCCCTCCTTTACTATTCAGTCAGTTCCCACCTCTCTTGTATTCAAACTCCTATCCAAACTAAAACCCTGCTGACAACCCCCCCCCCAATATCTACAACTGGCAGCAAAGCAATTTCATACCCTATTAGCATTCTTATAAATCGCTCTGTTGCTGAATGCTATGTCCTCCTCCTATGGAAAAAATCCATAATTACTCCACTTCATAAAGGTGGAAACTCCCATAACCTCTCTAATTATCGACTGATCTCCATACTCTCTCCACTATCAAAAATACTAGAAAAATGTGTACAAATTCAGCTTCTTAATTACCTATCCACCAGTAACCTCCTTGCCCCAATATAACATGGTTTCCGTCATAACCACAACACAATCACAGCCCTACTATCTTTCACTGATACTGTTTACAAATCCATTGACACAGGACACCCCACTTCAGTAATCTTACTAGACTTATCAAAAGCTTTTGATACTGTATCCCAAACTAAACTCATAAACCAACTATCTAAACTAGGCTGCTCCCTCACATCTCTTACTTGGTTTTCCTCTTATCTAAACAACAGGGAACAATCAGTCAAATGGCTCAACCAACAATCCAACTGTCAGTCAAATAATATTGGAGTTCCACAGGGCCCCTACTCTTTAACGCATTCATCAATGATCTCCATAAAACCACCCAATTAAGTAGCCTTGTCCAATATGCAGATGATTCTACAATCATCACTACTGCCAATAATTTATCAGATATCTTGACAACCACTCCAAAGATCTTCTCAACCATAGAAACCTGACTAAATAATGCACTACTGCCATTAAACCCCAAATAAATTACGTTTCTCCACAAAACAACCAGATATACAATTCAGGATCCTCTCTCTAGACAACACCGACATTGAAATCATAAACACAGCAAAATTACTAGGTATAACTATCGATAATACACTCACCTTTATACCACATATTCTTAATACTATAAAGAAAACTCTTTTCAAACTAGGAAAATTATACCATCATAAACTTTACCTGGACAACCATACAAAAGTTAAACTGGCCAATACCCTACTCATCCCTTCCCTATTGTATGGCAATTGTTCACTCATCACTTAGCAATAAAATGCAATCCTGCTCTAACAAATTAGCTAAATTCGCCTCAGGTAAACCAAACCGTACTTACCATTGCCTTGCCATCTCAGAATTAAATTGGCTTGAATTTTTTGACTACCTCAGCTATACCCAGCTAACTCTTGCACATAAACTTATTTTCCAACCAAATTCCTGGCCTGATCTCTGCTCCATTCTTTACACATACACCCCAACATGAACCCTCAGATCTTCCAACAAAATGCTTTTAAATGTGACCAAACAAAAGAGCTGGACGAACTATATACTCACACTCTGTAGCCAAACTTTGGAATTCCCTCCCCTCCCACATAACTCAAATTGAGTGTCTCAAAAACTTTAAATTAGCTTTGAAAAGCTACTGTCTGAATAACCCTCATTGCTCCTGCAAAACCAATAAACTACCCTAGAGTTGCTTGCTTCCCACTAAACAAAAATAAGATACCCATATGGCAAATTCCAAAAAAATACTCAAAACAGCCAAATTTATCTTGTACATAGGTCACCTTATGCATACTAACTTTACTATGTCATATTATATTATACTGTAAGAGTTCTATTAACTCAAAAAGGTATGTTTCCTATAACAAATGTAACCTTTAAATATGTAGGTTTCCTAAAACAAATGTAACATCTGTATTATCTTGTTAAAACTGTAAGTATTTACAATCTTGATAAAACTGTAAATATTATGTGGAGCTTTTCTCCCTGGGCCTCCACTGAAAATAGGTTATCTGATCGAGTGGACTTTCCCTGTCAACAAATGTCAATAAAATAATAAAATAAAATAAATAATTTAGTAGCAGATGGCAAATAATAAGATTGTATGATCATAGGAGGTTACTAGGCTAACAGCTCCAGGGCCCTTACAAGACTAGCCAAGCTCAACCCATCTTCCCAAGTGTGTCTGGTTCAAGCAGACACTAAAATCAGCACCTATTGCCAATGTCCAAGAGGGAGATAGGTAGAACCCCCCAGGGTGAATTTCTGATTACCCATCCAATCGTCTAAATTCCACTTAAATAGGGCCACTTAAATAGGGGACTATTACAGGGGAGAAACAAGAGTTAAACCATTTTTCTAAAACATTTTTCTTTAATAACTGACATTCTGAATTAAATTTTATGACTAATGCAGCTCTCACCTAGTAGGTTGAGTGAAAGCATGTGTGCTAATTGGTTGGTCAGTACTGGTCTGCTTTCCAGAGTCATCTAAAATTGGAAGGTTTGTATCATACACTACAACCTCTGCCCCTTATTTATACCAATACTATCAACCAAAACAAAAAAAGAAGGCATACTAATGTCCTCCATAGTCTTAGACCTATCTAAAGCATTAAATATTGTCGGCCATCAAAAACTCCAATATGAACCATCCACCATGAAAGTAAGTCTTTCATCACTATCCTGATTCCATGGCTATCTAACTGTCTCGCAGCAAACAGTTAAATGACAACAGGGTTTTTCTCTTCTCTTGCCAGTCATTGTGAGGGTCCCTCATGGCTTGATTTTGGGACCACTCCCATTCAGTATTTTTACTTACAAACTGCAATAACACTTTGCTTCAATTGTGCAATACAGAGATGATTCTGCACTCATCTTCTCAGCACAAACCCTACCAAAACTGCGAAGAAATAACACAATTTGCTTTCTATGATGTTGAATCCTGGCAAATAAACTCACACCTGCTACTTAATCCAAACAAAACTAAACTAATGCTTTTTACACCAAAAAGGTTTACAGATCTAACAGTTTCCTTTCATATCTGCTCATCCAACAATACCAAAACAGCAACAGTATCTGAAACAAAACTGCTTTGTGTGCTAATCAATGAAAAAATGGTTTGACCAACTCTATCTCAAAGTTATCAAATAAGAACATAGGTTATCAAAAAACACATATGAATTTAAGATCCCTATTTAGAATCAAACTGTATCTTACCAACTCTACCAGACAATCAATAGCCAGAATTCTACTGCTGTCTAGCCTCTTAAAAATTTCCCCAATTTTACTAACTTACAAACTACATATCAAAACTAGACACATGCTATAATAAAACAGACACATTTGCAACAAATACTCCACACAGATCCCACCACTGCATTGCACTACAGTAACCTAACTGACTAGAATTACCCCATTACTTAACATATTCCAAATTAATTGCTGCCCACAAACTTATATACCTTCCAGAAAAAATGCTTTGCACTCCAAAATGTACTGCAACTTTATTCCAATAGTAGAGATCTATAATCACCAAACAAAGCTTTCTTGCTAATCCAGTAACAACAACAGTGACTCAACGCCAACTACATCTTCCAAATCTTTAACTTTATTCATCATCCTATCATAGCTGCAGGAAAAACCAGCAAAACAGAAAAATCCGGTGAACGGCCAAGGGAAATGTTTCCCTGCGTTAAATTGGACGTTCACCATTTTTTGCTTTCGATATTAGAAGATCGATGTTTAGGTGCTCGATCACCTAAACATTCGATCTTCTAATATAGACCCACATAAAGTGGGCGTTACTTTTATAATTTTTAGTTGGACCCAAATTTTAGACACTGGGTGTCCCTTTAAGGTAGCAAGGTGGTATATACAACCTGACATAATGTGCTAAGCTTAAGAGGGAAATGATTAGCATGGGATGTGCAGAACCACAAGTATTAAGGAGTATTCACAAAATGTTATGAAAAATATGGCATTTTCAAGTTTACATTAGTAATGCAAAAATAATATAAGATGCTGTAAGATTGGGGTGGTGTATTCAAGCAGTGAGTGTTATTAAAAATTATATTAAAATATGATGGGCAATGTGAAGACATTCTGAGATATAAATTACCTTTTGGTAAAGCAGCTGTGACTGTTATCTATATTTTCATAACTGCATTAGTCTCATAAAATTTGTGTTACCTACAGTTGAACAAATTGTGCCATCTTATACAAACCGTTAAGGTACACATTGTTTCTCACTGATACTTGCCATCCAACACAAATTGTTTGAAATATAGTGTATTTATTATATGTATAATTTGCATAGATTGGGCAATATCACAAACAACAGTAAGCTATCCACTCTTGTCATACATCCTTGGAAAGCTCTTGAACAGGTTAATATTACCCTCACTGAAATATTGTTCTATGTTGCACACTTACAGCTAATTGCCAGAAAATGTATAGTTGTCCCCTTTAGGAAAAAACACGAACCTGTAAATTAAAACATAGGTGCCAGTACACTAAACACCTAAAGTGTGATAAGAGACCTAGGGACACAGGTGGACAGTGGTCTCACCTTTGATAACCACATAGCCACAACAGTTAGAAAATCCTCATCACTAAGGGCTTTTCATCTAGAAAAAGGAGGTCATTGTCCCTCTGTACTAATTCCACATTGGACCCATTATAAAATACAATGCCCTGTACCTCACAAGACATCTGCAACATCTAGACAGATCCGAGAAATACCGCACAAAAAGAATCACAGGCCTAAAGCAGATGCCTTATGCTGACCATCTAAAGAAACTCCAGCTATACTCTGCCGCATATCACCTACTCATAGGTGATCTCTGCCTAACATACAAGGCCATGTCAAATCCAGAGTTGCTGGACATACTAATCCCAATCCCTCTGAGCCACATGTTCCAGGGATCTTAACCTTTTCATCACAATAAATAGAACATGCCGGAGGAATAGTTTCCTGACCCAGAGACTACCGATACTCTGGAATAGGCTGCCCATATATGTCTTCAAGAGAACCTTGACGATTGGATGGGAGATAAGAAATTCACCCTGGGGATCACATCAATAGCCCTGCTAGACAGGCATCCAGGAAAGTAAATATTTGTGGGAAGCAATAGCCATGGAATCATTATGGCTAGGCTTGTATAGGCCCTAGGCCCGATAGCCTAGTACCTACCTATGAACTGAAGGCATACCTCTCAACCTTATAGTGCAGACAGAAAAGCCATGCTAGAAACATTTAAATGGCTAAAGTAGTTACCAAACTCCAATATAAAAGAGTAGAGGACAGTAACTTTACTAAAAAGTGTTACACAACAACATTATGGTACAAGTAGAAGACAGAGTCCATATGACTCGAAGATGACTAGTTACTCCACATGAAATACCCTCTACCACTTATCCCCCTACTGTTAGTAATCAGGTTCTCACTGTCCTCTCCAGAGCTAAACACACTACAGCAATGGGCCCTGATAACATCCAGGGATGCCTTCTAAATAGTTTGATACATGACATGTCAGGCCAACTAGAACCTCTTTTCAGCCGCAGTCTCCAGACAGGCTTTATCCTTAGGGAATGCAGGACTGCAATGGTCATCCCTCTACATAAAGGTGGACCATCAACAGACCCATAAGCTGGACTAGTCCTGTATGCAAGGCCATGGAAAAAGTTATCATGGATCTAATAAATACATTGGAAATCTTCAAACACTGGACCCATCCCAGTTTAGTTTTGTGAAGGGTAGGTCACACCTACTAAACCCAGTGGACTACTGTGAGAATGCCACTTGAACCATGGATGACTGGCAGAAAAGTTCATACGGCCTACCTCAACCTGGTAAAGGCATTCAACACACTGCCTCACTTAGGTATTATAGACAATCTCAAAAATGTAGACATAAATCACTGTAACCCGATGGATAGTCAAGTGGCTAAGTTAGGCTAGGGGAATACAGCTCCTCAACTAGGCCTGTTACTAGTGGTGTTCCACAGGACTCAGCATTAATTTATTGTAGTGTCATGTTAACGGGAGTAAAGA
>NC_056735.1:1100640961-1100670898 GCF_019279795.1 Protopterus annectens | reverse complement strand
CCACGCCCACTCCATGTAAGAGACGTTTTAGCTGGTCTCTTACACGGAATTTAGGGCTGTTCCTGGATCACGAAGGCTGCATGGAGTCTTACACTACTCTTAGACTCCGTGCAAGCCTTCGTGAATCCTGCCCATGGTCTGTTATTATTTAGTGACCTCAGTCCTCAGTGGTTTGCCAAAAAAACACAGATTTTATGTGGGACAGACCAGAAATAAGAGATAAAAATCTGGACATTCTGCGAAACTCTGGACAGTTGAGAAGCATGATTCCTAGTAAAAGAAGATTTAAAAAGAGTAAACAGACATATCAAAATACCCAATAAACTCAAACAAAATATACCCCTTTGCAGATAAGGATCGAGTTTTTAAGTATGACTCTGCTTCATTTTTTAACTGTTGAAAAATGCACTATAACTATGACATTGAGGCTTTTGGAATTTCTTATTTACTGCATTCTCAGAGTGCGTCTTTGAACACACTATGGTTTATTTACAAAAGGTTCAATGTTATAGCACAAAATAACATGGATCAAATTATGTTAAATACAAGAATTGTTTGTATGCATTTATTCACTTCTTAACCAGATATGTGGCAGGTCTAATTAAGCTTTTTCACAAATAACTTAAGCAACAAGTAAAAGGTTATCATGCAGTTCAGCTAAATCAAAATGTATTGAAACAATCACTCTGTTCAACCATGACACAAGCAAAATATATGTATGGTAAGGCATATGGTTTCATCAGAACTTTAAATGCATGTACTACAATGTGGTCAATATAATACTGAGCATCAAAAATATAGCCCAGAATGGTCAAATATGAGCACAGTTAAAGAAACACTATGCACCCTTCATGTCTCCAAAATAGATGCTATCCAGGCACTGGATGTATATTGATATCCTGGCAGTGAAAATCATAAACAAGAGACATGACAAACTACACTACTGATGGAGTGCCCACCCTGAAGATATATATGACAATGCAGAGAATGCAGGCAGGGCTGGAAGCCCATACTGTTGTAACACCTCCCACAGGCATTTCAGAATACATGGTTGTATGACTGACTATTGGATGAAGCCTTCTTTCCAGCACACTGGAGAATTTATAGTTTAAAGCTGATAATGCCTGTACATTCTGTGCATTTGTATATACCGTCATTACTCTTCTAATACAACTGTGTGGTGTAGCCCTTTTAGGAATCAGTCAGTATCAAAGTGCAATGTGAATTCTGAACAGTCACTTGGGTGTGAGACGCTGATGTGTTAACATAGTTTATGTTCAGCTGCCATGTTGTGTGTAGTAAATGTTTCTTGTCTACTGAAACTAATACTGAACCCTGACATTTCTAACTTAACCTTCAAAGTGAAAACTATGTATGCATTTCCTACTGACTTCTGACATAGTTTCAGGGCTGGGATTTCTTTGCTGAACAAAAAACAGAAAGCTTCACGGGGTCTTTAACTGTGCCACACCATGCAGAGAGCTGTTTTACCCCAAAAAGCCTTGATTTAGCCAAATTTAAATAATTTAATTCAAAACTACCAAATTTCATCTGCCATGATGAAGGTGAACCCACCAGACTCTCTTGACTAGTCAAAACATTTTGTTGGCCTTCATGGAGACAGAGATTCATGTCATTTCATATAATAATAACCCTAGATAAATAAACTGAAGAAATCTACGTTAAACACACTTTTGTTTGACACTGGCAGAGAAGGTGAGGCTGAACACAGATCCTTTCTATTCATGGGGGCTAAAGTGCTATATGTAAGTCAGTAATAAGTAAACTGAATTAACAGCTTTTCCAGAAAGAATTATAATGCAGGAGATAACATTTTTTCATAAATGTGCAGAAAAGGGTGAATGTGTAGAAGCATTTGTAAGGCAGTTATATGAACTAGCAAAAAGTAGTGGCTTTAACTGCACAAAAGCTACAGGAAAGGACTGTTACTTGGCAAGCTGAGATAGAAGTGTCTGAAAAGTTACAACCTAGAGTTAATCTAACTTTAAAAAAAGCAAAACAGTTTGCCAGAGAGGCTGGATCAGTAAACAGGAAGAATGCTAACTTACACACTTTCAGTGACATGTCTGAGGTAAAATGCAGAGTAAATGGCAAGTTCCATAAAAGGTACAACTTTGGACAGACTAAAGTGTTTGAGAAACAGACAGACTAAACTTGGCAAATGCCATAGTGAATCAGAGCAGTGTGGTACATGCAGCAGAAGGTGGAAAAGATGCAGAAACTGAGCCATATTGCTGTCATTTATAAAAAAGCAGATTAAAGAGATGTCCAAAACTAAAAATAGTGTGCAGAAAGCATTTTTATTGGGTTCAGTCACTACTGTGTTAGATGTGGAAGCTGATTGCAAGTTAAAATTCTTTAAGACAGATTCAAGGGCCCAATGTTACTGTGATATCATGTGCATAAAGTTCTCAAAGCATCCGCAGTCGCATGAAGCAGAAACTCAAGTACATTGGCAGAGGTCTCCATGTCTGAGTGGAAGAGGCACAGCTTTTGAGCTTTGAGTTTATGTGCTACATAAATAATCTGCTCAGCAGAGCTGTGTCATGTGAAATGAGTTTAATTGCTAGAAAAAAATTAAATCAGTAGACATGTTTGACAAAGTTGGCCTGCTTGATTGTGAACCAGCAAAAATCAAACTAAAATCAAATTTTGTTCCACATACTTTAAAGACATGAAGAAAAGTTTTATTTCCTATGCTGTGCAAAACAGAAACATAGCTTAAATGCATGCAAAACCCTGGCACTACTGAGAGTGTTCCTGAACTGAGTGGTGTGGTCCATGGTTTCAGGGTTGGGAGGGTGATCTAATGGTTAAGGTGTTTGCTTAACAAACACAAGATACAGGGTTTGAGTCTCACAAGAGATAATTGGCTAGGCTTAAAATGGCTCACAAGGGCAGTTAGCTTAGTACTAATCTATGAACCTATGAAGTACTTAAAAGGAACAGTCACATGAGGATATGAGTTGACTCAAAAAAACTTAATGATGTAATTGTGCATGAAAGGTTCATACTACTTATGATAAAATATATAGCCCTCAAGCAACAGTGTTTTCTTCACTAGGCTAGATGCTTCTAGTGGTTTTAGATGAATTCTACCAAAGAAAGTCAAAATCTGGCAACTTTTATTTATCCTCTATGGGAATATTCTGTTTTAAAACTCTCACCTGAAATTTTCCAGTGTAAGATGACTGATTTACAAAAGGGTCTGGATGGTGGCATTTCTATTATGGGTGACACCCTAGTGGTTGGTCTAGAGAAAGAAATACAAGATTAGAGGTTAGAGACAGTGCTACAGACAATCAAGAATTCATCTCTGAACCTAAATCAAGACAAATGCTGCTTTAGTGAAACAGAGGTCCAGTACTTCAGGAACCATAGGAGTGGTAATGATATCAAACCAGATATAAACAAGGTTAGAGCAATAGCCGAGTTACACCATCCATCTTATGGAAGAGACTTGAGACAAGCCTTACGCATGATTAATTATTTGGACAAGATTGTACCTGACCTTCAATACTACTTCATCCTTTAACAGGCTTTTTAAAGAAAAAATGTGCCAATGTCTTGGTGACTTTCTCAAGCCAAGCATCCATCAAAGTCAAAGAAATGCTTACAACAGCTCCAGTGTTAGCATACTATGATGTCACTAAACAAACAATGGTGAGTACAGATGCTAGTAGTTATGGCCTAGGGGTAGCTTTACCCCAAACAGATGGACAAGTATTAATCTCCTGTTATCTACTGATCCACAATGTTAACAGATGTAGTACTGAGACATTTGCAAATCGAAAAATAGTGTCTTATAATGTGGGAGCAGGTCTATATTACCTGATCCAAATATTATAACATCGAATGCTGAAACGACGACACATAAAAAGCGAACCCGTATAAAAACGAAATACCTATACACCGAAATTCAAAACATCGAAGTACAATAGTTGGCCAATATCGTGAGCCTGGATTTCTGGTGAAGAATGTAAAAAATTGAATATCACCAGTTCACGCTGCAGTTGGTTAGATTTGGCCAACTGTGACAATTCGATATGGCAGTTTTCGCTGTAAAGGCATTCCTGGATTTAAACAGTTTGCTCTTTATGTGTCGATGCTTTAGCATTCGAAGATGTAACGTTTCAATCAGGTAATACAGACCCATGGGAGCATGTGAAACTTTTTCCAGATAGCTATTAAGGTTCTAGAATTTTCAGCTCCAGACTGACTGTAAACCATTAGTTTATTAATTAATTCACAGGACTTGGATAAAATGCCACCAAGCTACTAAAGACCATTTATGAGACTGATAAGGTTCAATGCCAGAGCACTAAATGTGCCTGAGAAACAATTAGTGCTCTGGCATTGAACCTTATCAGTCTTACAGCTATGCTATCCAGAAATCCTATAATTGGCCTTCAAAATAATTTATTTAACAACCACATCTATTCAATAAAAAACAGCCAGATTCAAGACTTTGTTCTCAAGGAATGGTTATCTTTAAATTGTAATTTAATTGCAATTAATTTAGATTGCAAACAATAGTATACAGTTTACTAGTGAAATCCAGCAGCTAATGGCTGATAACTTTTTCACTCATACTATGTCACATTCTCACTATCCACAACTGAAAGGTGAAGTTGAGAGCAGTACAACACCTGAACAGATAGCAAAATAGACTGATCCACATAAAACTTGTATGCCATACCTTCACATACTGCCACCAGAGAAGCCCCATTCACAGCCAATGCCTGAAGGATAAATATGAACTGATATGCTATTGACTGAATCGAGGCTTGAGCCAGGAGTTATTCCATACCATAGTGTTAAATTTAATGACCAAAAGCCAAAGACTGATACAAAAAGTTTACATCTGACATAATTCTGCACAACCATTTGAAGTCAGAGGGGGAGAAAAAGTAGGATAGAACAGGTGTAACAGTGCCAAAAACCACTGACAATTGTTCCTGTATAGTGCAAACTAAAGATTACACCACAGTTAGAAGTAACAGACAATATATATACCTAGTTCCTAATAAATGTCAACCTGAATGCAGTGTTCCAGGAAAAACAGCTAAATACAGTTGTGTCAAGAATATCCAGATTTGTGTCTAGCAAATTCACTTATGTGCCAACAACAAATATACCTCGTCAGAATATTTGTGACAAGGGTGAATGAACTCAACTAATCATGGTGACACAATGTGCTGCCCAACCAATGCGAAAGAGTATGGTTGTGCATGTTTCTGATCAAGTTGACTCTGTTTTGCCTAGTGATTGCGAAATGTATAATCCATGTTATAGCAATATATCTTAAATGTTCCTTTTGCAGAGGATTCCAAGATGACTACATTCTGAAAAGCAATTTAATTAAATCTCTCCCAGTGTGAAAAAGAAAGGAAATATAAAAAAGCCAGTACACTAGAAATCAAGTAGAATTCAGCATTTGGCTAGTCTTTACACTGCTTGGAAATCAGCAAAAAAGAAATCTGGAGAAAGTAAAAGAAAATCAGCTAGAAAAGAGAACAGCAGCTGTGCAACTGTTTCGAAAAAAAAAAACAGTTTATGTTTCAGTTATGGTACAGAAGATGGCTTCCTGGAATTTATAGGAAAAAATAATTCCATTGCATTCAGAGGTGTTTAAAATGAGTGAAACACTGGAAGAATATTATAAACTGAAATGGCAGAAGGATGGAAAAAATAAAAGATGCCTTAAGTAGCAATTCAGATGAGATGATAAAACTGTAGAAATTGGGGAGCAGAATAAAGGAAAGACTGAATATGAGGCCTCTCAAGAAGAACAGTTTCAAAAATAGAAGAATTAGAAGACAGAGCACACAGAGAAAAGTTGTCATTTTCTGATAGACCAGAGAAACCAGAAGAAATAGATTATATTGATGTTGTCAATTTGATAAAATGACTAAGTGACAGAAAAAAGCCCAAGAGCTGATTAGAAAACTCAGGAGTAACCCAGATTAAACCAGAGTTGGGTGGTCAAGCTGATTGAGAAGTGGACTAGCAATAATGTGGGATTAGGAAATAAATGGAAGAATTGTAAAGTGTAATTTCTATTAAATACAATTTAGACATGAGAACTGTGCTTCTGCAACAGATGGCTCAACAAGACCAGAAAGTATGTTGACTTTGTTAAACTGGTAAGAGACCTCAGAAGCACAATTCACAATTTATCATTAATGTTTAGAAGGACAGTGAAGGGACTGAAGAGGTAAATGTGAGTAAAAAAAGGTTTTTGTTTTTAACATGTATATGATAAATCATGCAGTAAACAGTAAAATGACAGTATCAATGAACCACCAAGATGCAAAATAGAGCGCAATAAATGTGCAATAAAAACTCCTTTAATCCATAAAACAGTGAGTAATAGTAGCGCTAATTTCGGCGTGCTGCGGGTAACTTCCTCAGACAATGAATAGCCCACAGCCAAAGCTTAAATAATATAAACCAGAACAAAATTGAAATACTGAAAACCATTAACTATTAATGTTTAAAGTTTAGAACCGAACTATTAGTGTCAACTGAAAAGATAGCTACTTGGCGTTAATAATATAGCTGCTCAATGTTAAGAAAAATATAAAAATTCATAATCAAATGTATGTAGTGTACTAAAACAAATTCAAATCAAGGCAAATATGCATTTGAAATATTGCAAAAAGATAATGCATTTTAAAAATTATATTTTAAAAAATTACAGACAAATTAGAAATCAGCAAATCATCACGAGAAATCTAGACTTTTTCAAAGTGAGCTAATGCTGTATTTCAGATTTTAAAATCTAAAAGTAGAAAATAACAGCTAAACTAGCTTCTATGGTGTAATGCTCAAAGCTGGTGAAGAACGATTCTACATAAATAAAATGAAATAAAAAAAAATGAAACAGGTACAAGGATAAAGGTAAGGCCAGCCAAGCGGTTTAGTTTTAATAAGTAATAGCTTTAAAAGAAAGCGATATTCGTGGTCAAAATAGATCCAACAATGACCGGGTTGAAAGTCAGATTGATTCTTGGCAACCATATATAGTTAATGAATTTATTAGCTTTAATTAGTTGTTTTAATGGTAGTGCAGACAAAAGCAGACAACCTAACAATGCATACAAACAAACAACAAACAACAAGCCAACAACTATGATGGTTTGTGACATAATGAATAAAAAGACAATGATTAAAAAAACAATATGTAACAATATGTAACTATCCCTAACGTCATCTAAACTTAAAGTGTTTTAAAGTGTTTTATGGTATAGCAGCTTTATGGTATAAATAATGTACCAAAAGGAAAAAATGTTTTGAGATAATGAACTACATATTAAATATTGGATAGGGTAGATTTTGACTAAATTTTTTTATCTTTTTATCTAAAAAATAAAAAAGGAAATAATATCATAAATTCATAAACCACAGGTATAAGAAAATAACTGAGTTATTACTGAAAGAAGTTTAGACTACTCCAGGCTTATACTACTGAGAAAAAAAATTATAGGTATAAGCTAATACAACAACGATTAAACAAAAAAGAAGAAACTGGTTGGTTTTGATATACATATAAACCTTGTTGTTAGTGTATGTAAAAAGTATTATGACAGTAAAACTATAATATAAAAAAATAAATAAGTTAAATAGACAGGTATTAATCAAATATATTATGCAATTCAAATTACCTTGCTAAATTAAATTAAACAAAATAAAAGTTATTTATGAATAACCAAACTGAATAACTAGACTAGAAACAAGAATAGAACAATAAAAAATGGACTAAAAAGATCATATTTTTAATTATTTTTATCATAGGTGTAGCCTATAGAGGAAAAAAGAGATTATATATTTAAACTTATAATTAATTGCTTTGAAAAATTTTTTTAATCAAAAAACAGATTAAATAAATTTTTCTATATATGAAAAATATAAACATATAATATTTACATTAACGTTTCCTAGCATTCAAGATAGGCTTAATGGATACAAACGTGTTTAGGCCAGGAAAGTTATGAGCATTTTTTTTTGATGTATATGATAAATGTTGGGAAGTAGATTGCAAAGCAGTTCTGTATCATATGCAGAGGTATTTAAAATGTGAGGCAGGGGGATTCTTATCAGTGACTGCTGTTTTTAATAGTAGTATTAAAAAAGCACATTTCTTGATTGCAATGTATGTGGGTTTTATACTCTAATAAGATAAAGGCTGGACATAAGCAATATAACGTGATCTTGGGCTGCTGGGGGTATAAAAGTGTACTGAACATAGTACAGGAGTATTAAAATACTAATATTTTTCTATGTTTATACAGATGGGAGTATAGACCTGCTCTTTTTCACTGATTTGTGTAGATTGCTGAGATCCAGACTGAGTCTCCAATCCCGTTTTCTTTGAAACTAAAAAGTATCTTGAGTAAGTTCCAAATCCTCTCTGGTCTGCGGGGACTTCTTGGATGACTCTTTTTTTAGCAACTTTTTAATTTCTAAGGTTGCTTG
The DNA here is from genome assembly GCF_019279795.1 of Protopterus annectens. Classification (NCBI taxonomy): domain Eukaryota; kingdom Metazoa; phylum Chordata; order Ceratodontiformes; family Protopteridae; genus Protopterus; species Protopterus annectens. Next base: position 1,100,662,399 of record NC_056735.1, on the reverse strand, counting down.
TTCCTTTTGACTGGGTGGAACAACTGTAACTGTTTTGTTTTTGGGAATGGGGAAGGAAAATGGAATCATGTAACCCCTGGATATTAAGTTCTGCATCCATCTGTTGTTTGTTAATTGTAGCCAGGTATGAAGGTGCAGAGACGATCATTCCCCAACTGCTTCCATAGGTGGACAATCGGGCACCCCCTCAGGAATGCTGAAAGGGCTTACCAAAGAAGGATTCTCTGGAGCTCTGATTCTGTGGGCCTCCCCTACCACAAGAGTGGCATCTTCCACTACTGTTCCCACCTCTGTCTCTAGGGGAACTTTCACCCTGTGTGTCTTGGAAAGACCTTTGTGGTTATCTGAACCACATTTTTCCACTATCTCTTTGACCTTTGGAAAAGGGTCTGGTGGGTGTGGAAAAACATCCTCCAACAGCAAATAAGTTCTTGCCTTTCTGTTCACACCTAGTGAGGATCTCTCTAATTTTGGGCCCAAAGAGAGAGGAGCCATCATAAGGGGCATTAATGAAGGAAGACTTGAAGGGCTCCATGAAATCACAAAGGCGCATCCAGGCCTGTCTCCTAAGTGAGATGCCTGAATTTGCTGCCCTACTCATTCCATCTGCTACATATGAGATAAGTCTTATGGAAGAGTTTACGACTGAATTTAGAGTGGCCAGCTGAGAGGTTACCTTGTCTGCAATCACATTAGCTATAGCTCCTTGGAGGGAGTCTGACAACTCCTTTATCAGATCCCTGTGTAGTCTAGTAAAATGAGTTAAGTAATTCAGCGATGGTAAGGTGAAGGTTGATGACAAAAAGACATGCTTCCCATATCTATCCATGGTCTTAGAATCTTTATTTAGGGGATGAAGAGTGGAACTGGTCTCAGTTCCTTTTTAGTGGCCACTGCCAAGACCATGGCATCAACTGCTACATCTTTTGTAAGGAAAGGTCCAAAGGGGCAGTCATATATTTATTCAGCCTCCTTGGAGTAGGTTCTATGGAGTCTGGGGTCTCCCACGCCTTCCGAGAAATTAAGTCAATAAGCTCATCAGAAGGAGGGGTCACCCCAAGAGGTGTAAGGGTGAGACCAAAAAGCCTTCAGGTATATTGACTCCTCAATTGAAGGGGTTTTGGTCTGCCAGTCACCTCTCTGTTTTTACATTTCCAGGATGTCTCCAAAGGAGACCTATTCAGGAGGCAACTGAGGGGCCCCTTCTGCATTATTGAGGTCAGTATCAGATGTGACTAATTCTTCTGGAGTAGTCCAGATGCTTCCTCTTGCAAGTCTTCTTCCAAGGGACTTCCTCACTGGGGTAAGATGGAAAAGTTTCAAAAGAGAGGGGGGTCCCTTGCTGGACGTCCTGAGGCCTGGGGTTGTGGAAGGGGTACGTGAGTAGGTGAATTCACCAGCCCAGAAGTGGAAGGAAAATCCCAGAGAGACTGTGTCTGAGACTGTGATGTAGTCATTACCCTCCTCATAACCTCAAAGGCACTCTGTCCCTGATCCGAAGAAACCCTTGGATCTGACAAAAAGGTAGTCAGAGCAGAAAAAATCTCCAGTGCAGAGGACAGATGCTCTGAGGCAGAGGTAGGATCCAAATTCACCCTCACTGTAGCTCCAAGAGGCAGGGTCAGATTCACTGAGATCCGAACCCACCCTCCGGGTCCAACTGGGGAGTGTCTGATCCTAGAGATCTCCCACTCTGACAGAGCAGAACAACTCAGGGCAGACATCAGATCCGAAGAACCTTTGGGCCTAGGATCCAAGACGGACACCAGATGGACATCTGAATCTTCCAGCTCCAATACCAGGGGACGGATTGGAGAAGGAATAGGTGCTGATGGAGAGAACTTTGTCAGATCCGATGCCTTTGGTCTTGGATCCAGTAATAACTTTTGCCAAAGCCGGTATCTTCAGAAGCCTCTGCACTACCCTATACACATCACCCGTCAAGCTCCTGGTAGATTGGGTAGATAAGGTGGGAAATCTGGATTTTGTCAAAATTGGTGATGGGAGCAGAGAAGATATAGGTTCCAATGATGGAGAACAGCTCCAAAGTCTAAACTCAGTGGGAGACTAAGAAGTCAGAGCAGAAGGTTCAGGCTGCTCCAAAGATCCCTCAGATCCGATAGCTACTGGCTGCTCCAAAGAATCTGTAGGAGCAGTCAGTTTAAGTACTTTCTGTCTCTGCTCTGATGATGATTTTGTAGTTGAGGAAGGTCACTTTTGTGTTTTATCTGACTTTTGTGATGATCTAGAGGACTCTGGGAAAATGCCCTCAAAAAATGGAATTTTAATTAAGCCTTTTAATATAAGCTTATTTTTATGCTCCGTAAGAGCCCTTTGGTTAAAGCCATGGCAAATGAAGCATGGTTCTTGGAGAAGTAAAGGCCCCAAGAAATACACACACACAGTGTGTGTATCACTTAGAGGCATCCTTTTCCACATTGTTTACACTTCTTAAACCCTAAGGTTTTCCCATCCTGTTTTTGAAACATTTTACAGAATAGAAAAATGCTGATAAAAGTCTAGCTATGGAAATATAAGAAAGAGAAAACAGTGCACGTGCGCACGCACACACACACACACACACACACACACACACACAGGAATGCCCTCTAACTAAAATGGATGTTGGAAAAGGAGAGGGAACACAGGCCAAAAAAAAAAAAACCTACTCTAACGTAAACAGATGTAAAGAACGGTAAGGAAATTGCTAAACTAAGTAACAGAGGAAAAACCAAGTAAAAATTGTAAAGAACATATAAATAAACTTTTACTTAGGCCAGAGCTTCCTGGAAGGATCACATATTTTGCTGAGTAGCAAACAAGATCTGGGGGTGTAGGGAACTGCATTATGGGTAAGGAAGGATGCCCGTGACCTTTGCTGAAGGCCTCAAGCTTTTGAAAAAGGTTGAATAGGAGCCAATGGATCAGATCTGACCCACATGTGAGAATAAAGGTGAGATGGACATCATCACATCAAAAGTTAATACAAAAACTGAGAGACTGCAAGCTCTTGTTTATGGATCTGGACAGCAAGATACAAGCAGTGAAAATGCGTTAGTTCCTTCAGTTTTATGTACAGATCAGGTATATTTTTTATCAACCAAAGGAGAAGTTATGAACACAGTAAAGAGCTGAAGGATTTTATCTGTGAGGGAAAGAGGGCAAGGGTCAAGTGGGACAAGCTGATCTTTCCAATAGAACAAGTTGGTTTAGGATTACCTGATTCAAAGGGATATTTTACAGCTAAACAGTTAAGGCTCATATACAGAACACAAAAAACCTATAATTCAAAGTGGAAAGAGATGATGATGAAGCTGGGTGAAATTCAGTAAAAAAGGAGAAAATTGGATTTTGGATGCAGATCCTTAAGTAGAATAACAAAAACCGTAGAGAATATTATATTATATTATATTCATAAAGTAACAGAAAGTATTCTAAGAACTAATCCAACACAAGAATGGAGAAAGGAGATTCTGCTGATAACAATGACTGGAATTAGGGCTACAAAGAATAGGCAAGAGGGTCTGGAATTTACTGGAGAAAACTGGCAAAGGAATCAAGGTATTGGAAGCAAATAACCAGACAGGAAAAGGTAACAGAATGGGAACAGGCCAAGAAGACATTTGGACTATAGCCTAGAGACTTGCCTTCCTTATCAGGGATTGATAGAGTATAGGCAAAGAGAAAGGGATAGGGGAAAACTAAATTAAAGACCTGCTCTGTTAGAGTTTTTAATGGAATCTAGAACATAAGCTGCCGCTCAAAAAGGGATAATTAGTAGGGCATATAACATATTGCATGATAACCATAGGAATCAATCAGAGGAGGTAAGAAACGATTGGGAAGAGAGATTGGATAAGCAATTCACAAGGAAACAATAGGAGGATGTGTATGTCTCCCAATTATGCAAAAGAGTCTAGAAGATTTAGGATTTTTTGCTTGAAAGTGCTTATATAGGTATTTTTATATCACAAGCACACTCCAAAGAATTTTTCCTCAGGTAGATAGCAATGGGAACATATCATGTTAGGAATGTAATGAATAAACAGACTTTAAATACTCCCTACAGAGTACTCTGTCAGAAATATTGGGTGACCAAATGAGTGTAACTGAGGATTTTTTTTTTTGAGCTGGAATAAAGCATCTTAATTGCCTAGACATAGTAAGGTCTTGATAAGTTTAATTCTTTTGGCTGCCAAAAAATCAATTACTAAAACAAGGAAATCAAAGTTTAAATCCACCATATTGAAGTAGTGAATATTCTAACAGAAATAAAAGTAACGGAGGCAGGATCTTTAGAAAAAGGTAGGAGCAAATTACATAGGAAAAAGTGTTGTGGGAGCAATACATGCACACTACTGAAGTTTAAAGGAAGGCAGGAATTGAACAATTTATGTAATGTTGGACTGATGATAATTGCATGAAAGAATGTATATGATGTATAATGCTTGTAACTGTGAACGTGATAACATGGTTTGCTTTCTTTTGCATAAATGCATGTTTGCCTATGTCTTAAGTGAGAATTCAATAAAGGTTTAAAAAAAAGTGTGCATCTCCCTTGCCCGCTGAAGGGACCCCAACAGCAGCAAAGGAACTGGGTAACCCCTGGTCCATAGTGCTGTAGGTGCTACATCAGAGGGATCCAGGGTAAAAGATGAGTGGTATGACATACAAATAATGGCCACAGCAGAGTCACCCACCTTCAGCTGAGGCAAACTGCTAGCCTGCTGTGATGGCAAATGCTGTTTGATTAACTTTTTGGTTATTGTTTATAGTCCATATGGGAATACTAGTCTAACTGCCCTAATGGGCCATTTTAAGCCTAGTTTATAACCTCAGAATCAAACTCTGTACCTTATGTCTATCACCTGAAGACTTTGGCCATTATCGCAAGCTGATCCCAAGCTAGTGTGCTGATGATATGCAATAGGGAGCAGCTGACAAACTGACAAGGGGTTCATAGTTACTAGGCAATTCATCCAAAGGAAGACACGCTCAGGAGTACAGCACCACCACCCTTTTTGCTGCTACCCAGTGTGAAAAGAGAATCCAAAGGTAAGTACACTACCTGTTGCATCACTAACACTAGAAGAGTGACTGACCGATTGTTCCATGGTCAAGCTGAAAATGGTGCATCTCTCCCAGAAAAACAAGAAGCAATTTCTTATAAAAACAAGAAGTCTTTAAGAGCCAGTTTTCTCACAGACATAGTAAAAAGCATTTTAAAACATTTTGCCAGCCCCACAAAGTAAAATAAATACAATTTCCCCACAGAAAAAAATGGTTTCCAGTTACTTTACTTTTAAAACTGACAGGAAAAAAGAGCACTCCTGTTTAAAAGTACAGTACAGTCTCATGACAGTCCCTTAAAATACAAACTCCAAGCCTTACAATAACTTTCCCAAAGACAAATTTATGAATAATAAACAACATTATTAAACAGAGTCTTCGCCCCATACAGAGCTTATCTGCCTAGCAAAGGAGCAGCACAGGCTGACCATCAAACATATCTCTCAACTGTCCAGATTTTCGCAGAATGCCCAAACTGTTGCTTCATATTTTTGGTCTATTACTCATAATTTTTTTTTTTTTTTTTTTACAAATTATTGTCAAATTGTTGAGGACTAAAGTAAAAAAATAATGACAGACATTTGAATTTCAGACTTCATAACCTTCAGAAAATTAATTCTAATATAAAATGTGTCATTCTATCAACTTTTGACATTTGTAAGAGCAATCTTTAAAAATTGCCCCTATTTTGGGGCCTTTGCCCCCCCCCATTATTTATGGCTTTGTCCAGATTTCTTGCTGTAAGAGGCTGAGAGGTATGCCATAAATCCTTGATAGTCTCAGAGAAGCATACTGTTTGATGGCAGTAAAGCTCTGAAGTGCTTGGCAATCAAACTTAGCTCAGCTCAAGCTGCCTGACAGTGTGTGTGTGTGTGTGTGTGTGTGTGTGTGTGTGTGTGTAAATTTTGGAGGCGGGTCTTCTGTTACATCTTAGGCATGATATAAACTCATATAGTTAAGGCTACTGCAGCAGTGATAAATATGATGAACAACTGTAGTCGTGTGTGTCTGCTTCAGAACTCACAGTTCTGAAATGATACTACCCTATTTCCAAACAGAAAGATAAATTTTGTTGGTTATTGAAAAAAAAATAAAACATCTACTTTTATTATAATGTCAAAGTGTTGTTTCTTAATATTATCATTCCCATGACAATACGTGGTGCCCTGTGTGGTGACTCAAGAAGATGCAGATTCCAATGAAACCCCTCAGTAAGGTAATAAGACAATTTTCTTTAAACATATGGAGATGGTCTTTATTGTGTTTTGCTCTGACCTAGATAAATGTAGATAAGGAGTGTGCATGTGTGTGTAACAGTAAAAGAAAAAATCTGGTGATATTACATATGTAAAGTAAGCCAGGTAAGGCTATATTAAAGGTACCAAGTATATGGATAGCGGGTGTTAGCTAGCAGGTTCAGTCAGCCAGTGTTCAAATGAATGTGTAAATTATGTATGTATAAATCCTGTGACTCTACAGGTACATTGTGGATGCCCTTATTGTACTGAGGCCAAGTATGCAATATAATTAGTACAACATGTAAGTAAAAATTTTCAGAATTTTAAATGCCATCAGATTAAAATATTACTGTTATATGTTCTTAAAAAGAAATGAAATTACAGTGATAATGCTGCTGCAAATGTCAGTACAGCCCTGCCGTCGTTTAAAATTTCTACCTTTCCCCTAAATAATACTGAAATGCATATACATATCTTAGCATGTCGTGGCTCTAAGATGGTTTTTATGCTTTCTGTTGTGTAAAAGTAATATAAATATGTGTGTGTGTGCGAAAGTATGAATGAGTGTGTGGGAAGAGGACTGCCCCTGCAGTGTGGAATGCTGGCTAGGTTAAGAAATGTATAAAAAAATGTGTTAATTGAAGGCGCCCAAAGTGTTATTCAGAAACTTGAAATTACTGATAAGACTTTAAAAGTACAATTGTAAAACACACACGTACGTGTGTGTGTATATATATATATATATATATATATATATATATATATATATATATAGAGAGAGAGAGAGAGAGAGATATGGACAGATAAGCATTGCTGTGTTTCCTGGGAAACAGTGGTGTTACATAAGCTTAAAACAGATACAAGTGTGTCTTGTCACTGATTATTTTAAATCTGTCCTTAAAGTTTTGGTATATGTCACTTGCTGTAGGCTAAAAGATCAATGCGACATGTAAAACAACCACCATTTTAGGCTATACAATGGTATACATTGTTTGTGTAATATTCTGAGCATTTGTTTTCTTAATGTATATTCTCGATTGTAAAAGTTTGAGTATGCCAAGAGAAGAGCAAAACAATTTACTGTTTTGCTTTCCTAATGTTTTCAGTGTGTGTTCATTACCTACAAATTGCACAAACTAAAATCAAGTCATAAACAAGAAACCAAGAGACGCAGTCATAAATTGACAATGCAGTTGGTAAAGCTATACTAACCACAGTCTCTAAATAACACACAAATGTTCATTTCATTAGACACTTGTTGCTACAGACTAAGCCAGTTCATAAAAAAAATCTCACAAGTAAATACAGTAAAATGAGTTCTGATTAATTTAATGATTTCATTGTTCCTAAAAATGTAAAAGTGTAATTTACTTTTTGTCTGTAAGGGAGGACAAAACTTTAAAGATTAAATGCAGAAGGTTAATAAGAAACTTACCCTTGCAGAAATAAGTAGTCACTGCTTGCTTTGAACAGTAATAGAGTGATGTTCATTGAAAACTCAAATGCTGATTAGCCTTAAAATGTTACTTTCACTGGTTTCAGTTATTACTGTATTATGCCCAAATAGAGAGAGAATACATTTGCACATTATATTCATTGAAACTGTTTGCATAAGAACATCTGCACAAACATAAGCACTGCTTACAGCTTATTAACTCTGTCACGGTATTAGAAACCCAAAAGACTTGGGAGAAATTAAACCAAAAGAAACTTATTTTCATTTAATCTGCTTACTAGTGACATTGTTTTCTACGAGTTTATAAGCTCCTTGTTTTAAACGCAACACAAACTAAAAATACTATACATTTTGAGCAAAGTCTCAGTTGCTGCGAAGTACAGTTTCATTGATAATATATATTTATAACTCGGTAATATCCTTCTCTTGAAAATTGCATTAGCAGTAAAGCATTTAAATTTCATTATTATAAAGCTAAACTGCATTCAGAGTTGCCCCTAGTAAAAAAGTGATTCTCAGATCTGTGTAAAACATGACTAATGGCATAAAGTTTAATGTATATGGTTTGCTTATGAGACAAAATATCATCTATGTAATAACAATGTATCCAGCAGCGAATAAAACAGAACGCTCCTATATTCGCTAATCTTCTCACAACTATATGCGTGTTCAACACATACGAAATAACAAATAAATAATTAAAATCTGTTTTAATCCATACAATGTTTAGCGCTTTCACTCACTAAACCGTGAGCTTCCTCAGAACATTCATACTACAGATAATGCAAGTTTAAATACAACTATTTGACGCCAAAAACTGTTTCAATTCCTTAAAGTTGTAAACTTTTTAAAAAAAAAACATCTATATTCCCTTGTTAGGAATGAAGTTCGAGTCTATATTAGACAATGATATTAATAAGAATGGTAATGATTCCAACAATTCTTTCAGAAGGGCATGTATTAAAGAATATGGACCGTACAGTAACCAGATCAAAGAAATTTTGATGAGAAACTGGCACACATTAATGATAGATGAAGAAAAGTTAGAAATCTTAGGTTCTAAACCGACATTTGTTCATAAGATGGGTCAAAATATGAAAAAATTGTTAGAGAGAAATCATAAAACAAGCAAAACAGGAAATCTCACACATACAACAAAATGTGGTACATGTCACCAATGTTTTGCGATTAATGAGGAGACAGAGATTATATTAAAGAATTACAATAGGACTAAAATTAATTTTAAGCGTGGTAATTGTAATACTAAAATGTTAATATATTTAGCTAAATGTATGGTCTGTCCTTCATACTACATAGGGAAAACAGAACGAAATTTTAGAAAAATAATTTATTCTCATTTGTATAGTATAAGGACGAAAGACCAAAAAAATGCGTTGTTTAAACATATAGATAGTAAAGGTGAAAATCATTATTTTAAATTTGCTATTCTGGAAACAGTGGTTAGTAATCCAAGGGGTGGAAACATTAAGAGTGTTTTGGCATACAAAGAGGTCTGTTGGCAGATTTTGACGGATGCCACTACATCTCCTGGATTAAATGAATACATATCAACAAAACCATTACTAGAAATTAGTGGTTGAAAAACTTTTGTGAATTTGATTTGTATATTAATTCAAGTGGTATATTCTTATGTATTTCAGTATTACAATATGGTTTATGGAAATTTTACAAAGATTTTTAAAAAAAAGATTTTTTTTTTTTAAAGTTTACAGCTTTAAGGAATTGAAACAGTTTTTGGCACCAAATAGTTGTATTTAAACTTGCATTATCTGTAGTATGAATGTTCTGAGGAAGCTCACGGTTTAGTGAGTGAAAGCGCTAAACATTGTATGGATTAAAACAGATTTTAATTATTTATTTGTTATTTCGTATGTGTTGAACACGCATATAGTTGTGAGAAGATTAGCGAATATAGGAGCGTTCTGTTTTATTCGCTGCTGGATACATTGTGTTACGTGGAACGCTTCATTTTTTCTGTTGTTGATCTATGTAATAACTGATAGCAAATAATAGTTTAATAGGCCATGCTTCAATAAACATGTTGAAAATAATAAGAATGCTATACAAAAGTAACTGTCTCTCTCTAAAAGCTATAGCACATAATTAAGTGGTTCAGTTGGCAGCAGTGTATTAAAAAGACAACAAATCTGCTATGAAATTGTTCCATACCAGCTGTTTCAAAGCTGTTTGTCAGGAAAACTGCAAGCAGTAACACACCCTCCAAAGCTGACAAAACATGAGGAATAGGTGAAGGTTGTAGAAATTTCTTCAGTAACAACTCATAGTATTTTCAGAGGGACTTTGAAACCTCTGACCTCTCCCACTGAAAACACAGACACATTCTGAAAATGGTCTCAAAAACAGACCCCCCCCCCCACATCATGAGTCAGAAACTGAGCGCTCTCTCTGAGTCTGAATCAGAAATCTGAGGGGAAAACCCTTTTTCTGTCTCTTCATCTTTCTGTCCAGATTCAGAATCTTGAATTTCTTCAGGAATAGAGGTAGTCCTCTTTCTTTTACCAGAAACTACTTTATAAAGATGAATAGCCTGAATTAAACCCTGAGCCAGACCTAGTAAACTACTAATGTCCAAGGAAATTTGAGGAATAGTAGACACATTTAGCTTTCTGTTTTTGACATGAAAAATGGGGACAACAATGTTAAATATGGCAGTAGCAGCTTCCCCAGGAATGGGCACAACATTCTGACAAAATAAGGAAGCATTCACTGTTCCCTCTAAGAACTGACATGACCGTCTCCCTCACCCACTGAGGTGACCCCAACAGCTGCAGAGGACATGGCTAAACCTGGTCCATAGTGGCTGTAGGTGCTACACCAGAGGGATCCAGAGTAAATGATTAGTGTTATGAGGTACAACTAATGGCCACAGCGGTATCACCCACTTGCAGTTGAGGCAAATCGCAAGTTTGCTGTGGTGGCAAATTCTGTTTGCTTAACTTTTGTTTGTTGTAACTAGAATGACAAGACTATGGGACTAACACAGTCTGTTCCATGGTCAAGCTGAAAATGGTGCCTCCTTCCTGAGGAAAATAAGCAGCAATGTCTGATAAAAATTTAATGTCTAAAAAAAGAAGTTATGTTCTTACCATAACGTTCCATGTGAGTTGTTCATCTCGCCTTTGTTCTTACACATGGGTTCGGAGCAGATTCATCGGCTCCGAGTCAGCCGCTTTCCAAGCTCTAGATCTCTTAGAAGCTCGAGACACAGTCCCTATCCCATGATGCTCTGCTGCCAATCCCCAGATCTAGTTTGCTGAAAACCAGCAAGAAACACAACTAAGCAACGCAATATAACAAAGTAACTATTTACAATTAATTAAAAGATAACCTGGCTGACAAGAGAATACTAGTAAGATCAAACAGACCACCAGCCATACCCGTTCTTCCAGAACATGGAGGGGGAAGGTGGGAGGGAGTGTAAGAACAAAGGCGAGATGAACAACTCACATGGAACGTTATGGTAAGAACATAACTTTTCTATGTGAAGTTGTTCAATCTCGCCATTTGTTCTTACATGTGGGTAGCGTCCCAAGCACCCTAATCCTGGGTGGCTCACGGGAGTACATTCCTGAGAATGGTGGAACCAAAAGAAGCCCTGTCCCTGGAGGCCCTGTCCACTTTGTAATGAGTAATAAATGTATGAGGTTTGGACCAAGTAGCAGCTGCACAAATGGTGTCCAAAGGTAAACGAGCTGCGTGAGCTAAGGACGTAAAAACAGCCCTGGTAGAATGAGCTTTCACTTCACTTTCTAAAGGTTGATGGGTTGAAGAATATGCAAACTTTATACAATCAGAAAGCCATTTGGACAACGTAACTTTGGATACCGAAAGGCCCTTTTTATTGTCTGCATGGGAAACAAATAGTTGATATGATTTTCTGAATTCTTTTGTTCTGTCCAAATAAAATCTCACTTGTCTATGAACATCAAGCTTATGCAACATGTATTCCTGGCATGATGCCTGAAAAAGGTGGGAAGTTCAATGGACTAGTTCAAGTTTGCTTCAGAACAGACCTTCGGGAGAAAGGATGGATTTGTTCTTAGAGACACCCTGTCAGGGTGAAAGACCAAATATGGGGACCTAACAGAGAGTGCTTGAAGCTCAGAAACTCTACGCGCCAAAGTAATGGCCACTAAGAAAATTGTCTTCCAAGAAGGGAACTTCAACGGACAAGAAGATGTGGGCTCAAAAGGGGGAAGCATGAGTTGAGACAGGACCAAATTTAGATTCCAGGGAGTAATCGGATGTCTGATAGGGGGTCGAAGGTGATGAGCCCCTTTCAAAAAGGCTTTACATAATCTGTGGGACAATGTTAGAACCTCCGCATCCCACATGGAAGTTAGATATGGCAGCCAATTGAACCCTTATAGTAGTGGCTGCTGCTCCACCATGGAAAAGTGAAGTCAAAAATTCTAGAATGCTATGAATAGGGGCAATAGAGGTATCAATACCATGTTGAGAAGCCCAATGACCAAATTGTTTCCATTTACTGTTATATAGTTTCCTGGTGGAGACTTTATGCGAAGAAACCAGAATATGCTGAACTGCGGGAGACAAATCATGAGACCTGGCTAGGTTGGGAAGTGGAGCAGCCAAGCTGTCAGTTTGAGGGATACAAGAGTGGGGTGAAGAACTCCTGACGAATGAGTCAGAAGGTCTGGCACTGGGTCCAGAATCCAAGGTTCTTCCACTTGGTATTGTTGAAGGAAGGGGAACCATATCTGCCGAGGCCAAAACGGGGCTATCAGAATAACAGTCCTTCCCAGGCTTTTGGCTTTCAGTAAAAATTTGGGGATGGAGGAAAGGTATATAGGAGACCTGAGGGCCAATCATGTATGAGTGCATCCCTTGGGATGTCCTCCGATGGAGGGTATAGGGCAAAGTAGCTTCTGCATTTGGCATTCATCAAGGATGCAAAAAGGTCACAGCAAGGCTGGCCCCATTTGCAGAGTATCCTTTCTGCCACTCGTTATTTGAGGGACCATTCATGAGGCAATAGAATGGCTCTGCTCAATTTGTCCACTATCAAGTTGGATGACCCTGGGATGTGCATTGCTATCAGGAAGCAACCGGTGGATACAGCCCACTGCCAAATTCTCAGGGCCTCTCAGCATAAGGGGTAAGATCTGGTTCCTCCTTGCTTGTTGATGTACCAGACTACCGACATGCTGTCTGTCTGTATTGCAATCGTCTCTTGAGGTAGAGAGTCGTGAAAGTGTTGCAACGCCAGGAACACCGCTCTCAACTCCAAGACATTAATGTGCAAACTAGATTCCATCTCTGACCAAGTACCTTGGACAGTTCTTACCTGACACAGCCCTCCCCCCCACCCTATCAGGGAAGCATCCGTGGTCACTGTAGATGTTGGAGGGGGGAGTACAAACGGATGACCTACAGTAACTTGGTGGCTGTTCAACCACCAGAGGAGGTCCTTTTTGCAAGTATTTGTCAGCAGAATCTTGTGTGACATTGGAAGTTGTTGATAGGACCACTGTGTGAAGAGTAACCATTGGAGTATCCTCATGTGCATGCACCCCAGAGGAACCGCTATGAGAGTAGCTGCCATGGCCTAACAGCTTCAGAACTTGGAATGCAGGGACTTTCTTTTCCATCAACAAAAGGGATACTTGGTTTCGTAAAGAGATTACTTGCTCTTGAGGCAATCTGACCAGGGCGGTGGTGGTGTCTAGATCTGCTCCTATAAAGGAAATATGCTGCGACAGCGATAAAGCAGATTTTTCGAAATTTAAGGTTATGCCCAACTGGGAGCACAGGCTGATAGTGTAATCCCTGGTGTGAATCAGTTGATGCCTGGTGGTGGCGGTGAGGAGCCAGTCATTGAGATATGGAAACACCCGGAATCCTAAATGTCTCAGGTGAGCCATGACAACTGCCATGCATTTGGTGAACACTCTGGGGGCTGTGGTGAGACCATAGGGCAGAGCTCGGAATTGGTAGCGACTGGCCCCTATCCAGAAACACAAGTGATCTCTGGATGGCCTGGCCATTTTTATGTGGTAGTATGCATCCTTGAGATCTATCGAGCACATTCAATCACCCATTTTGAGAAACAGGATTATCGACTGAAGCGTGACTATCCAGAACATTTCCTTTTTGACAAAGGAGTTGAGATTGCTGAGGTCTAAGATGGGCCTCCAGTCCTCTGTTTTCTTTGGAACTAAAAAGAACTTGGAGTAAGTTCCAGATTCTATTTGATCCACCGGGAGTGGCTGGAGGACTCTTTTTTCCAGCAGCCTCTGAATTTCTATGGCTGCTAGACTCCACAGACTGGGTAGAATATCTGGGATTCTTGTCCGAATGGAAGGGAATTCTGAAAAGGGAATGATGTAGCCTCTGGTGATTATGCTTTTTACCCAGGAATCTGATGCAATTCCTAGCCAGGCATCTGGGTATAAAGCTAAGCAACCCCCGAATGCCTCCAGAGTAGGACGGTCGGGTCTCTCTCAGGAGCGCTGATAGGGTTTGCCAGGGAACTGCTCCCTGTCACCCTGTTTCTGCGGACCCCCTCTGCCGCCTGGGTGGCGTCTACCATTATACCCCCCTCCTCTGCCCCTTGAGGGGGTTTCACTACGTGTGTTCTGGAAAGCTCCTTGGGACTTTCGGAACCACATTTTTCAACCTCTCTGCCCTTTGGGGTATGGTCTAGTGGGGGTGGAAAAATGGACTCCTACGGCAGATAGAGTCTTTCCTTCCTGGTCACACCTAGTGAGTGTCTTCCTTGACTTTTGGCCCAAACAAGGAAGAGCCATCAAATGGGGTATTCACAAAGGAAGACTTGAAGGCTTCCACAAAGGAGCATAAGTGCATCCAGGATTGTCTCCGCAGAGCTATCGCTGAACCCGCTGCCTGGCTCGATCCCTCGGCTGCATAAGAAATGAGCCTCATGGATGAGTTTACAATGGAATTAAGGGTGTTAAGCTGTGCCATTACTTCCTGGGAGACAGCATCACCTGTGTTGCCCTGTAGAGCATCTCCAAGCTCTTTTAGGAGATCTCATTGAAGACAGGTAAAATGGGTTAAATAGTTAAGCGATCTCATTGCAAATGTCGCAGAACTAAAGATGCAGTTCCCATATCTGTCCATCATCCTGGAATCTCTATTAGGAGGATGAACAGAGGAAGAGGTGTCTGACATCTCTTTCTTGGTGGCTGCCGCCACCACTATGGCATCAACGGGAACTCCTTTTGTGAGAAATGACTTATCCTGAGGGCAGGTGATAAATTTGTTGGGCCTCCGTGGGACCGGTTCCATAGAATCAGGAGACTCCCATGCCTTTTGAGTGATCAAGTCCATTAATTCATTGAAAGGTGGAGTAACCCAGGAGGTGGAGGGCTAAGACCCAAAAGCCTTCAGGAGCACCGACTCATCCTCAGTAGGGGTAAGAGACTGCCAGTCACCCCTCTGCCTTAGTATTTCAAGGATGTCTGCAAAAGAGACAACCTCAGAAGAGGACCGTGGGGACCTTTCTGATTCCTCCAAGTCGGTGTCTGATGTTAAGGATTCCTGGGGGGAATCTAAATGCCTCCTCTTACACAGTCTTTTCCTAGGAACTTCATCAGTGGGGGCGTCCGGTGAAGTCTCGGTCAAGCAGGGGTCCACCCAATGGGGTTACCTGAGGCTCTGGGTCTCGGCACTTGGTGGGAACCTGTGGTGTAGAGACAGAGTGCGGCCCTTTAGGGGAGGAACCAAAGAAGTGAGGGTCTTAGCAGACATGACCTTCCTCATGGCATCGAAGGCACCAGTTTCCTGTCCCGAGGAGTCCGCCAGCTCCGAAGAAGATGGCAGCCTCCCAGGGGCCGAGACCATGGGCTCCCAACCAGAGGACGGAACCGAGCTCATCTGCGCTGAAGCCCTGAGAGGGAGAGTCATAACCGAAGCGTCGGTTCAACTCCCCCCTCAGAACCAGCGAGAGAGTGTCGGCTCCGAGACTCTTTGATCGGAATCGAAGAAGTCAAGGTTGAAGGAGCCGGGAGCACTGGAACAGGCCTCAGCTCCGAGGGTTCCACCACTATTGGATCCTCTCTTTCTGGCTCCGAAGGCTCAACTGGCCTTGTAGGAGTAGCAGAACTTGTGGAAGGAGGGGTCATAGGCTTCGAAGCCAACTGGGTCGAAGCAGCAAGCAATTTGGCCAGGGCCGGGTTCATCAAAAGTCTCTGTACCACTCGGTCCATATCGATTTCAGAAAGGGCATGGGAAGAACGGGTCCGAAGGAGCCGAAGAAGCCGCCGATTTAGGGACTGGAGATTTCAAAACCTCCAACACCGGTTTCAACACAATGACTTGGCTTCGAGGTAAGATCTCGGTGCACGGCTCCAAAGGCTGTGGAGCCGGCAACTGAGTCTTGCCAGAGGTGCTCGGAGCTGAAGACTTGTGCTTCGAAGACACCTTAGACGACTTCAACCCCTTTGAGGACTTGGAGGTCTGGTCAGTCTTATCCAATAAATCCAGGAAGTCCGATTTCAACAGTCCTCTGTCTACCAATTTCCTTCTCCTCTCTAATAACACCTTGCCACTGAAGGAATGGCAGATAGAGCAGTCCTCCTGTAAATGTAGCAGACATAAACACAAGTAGTATGATTATCCGTGATGGACATCTTTTGTCTACAGTCACACTTTTTGAAACCAGATTTTTGCTTTTCTGACATTGTGAAAAAATTGTTCCAATAACAACACAAAACTCGCTTAGAAGTTCACATCCCTGAACTGCAATAACTATAGAAAGAAAAACAAACACTCAGTACAGACTATAAGGGGATAGGGTATTAAATTTGACAGAACCCTGTCAAAAAGAGTAAATCAAAAAAAGGCTAAAGGCCTAGGAGCAAACCGCTCTGAGCTAAAAACAAAATACTAGCTTAGATTACCTACTCTAATACCACCAAAAAGGAAGGAAAAAGTGAAGCCTCAATAAATATCAGATCCCTGATAGATATTGAAGTCTAAATATACAATTATATAATAAAAAGGAATACTGGCCCGAGCTTCTTCAGAAGATCGTGTGATCTGTTGCAGTGGCAAACTAGATCTGAGGTTTGGCAGCAGAGCATCATGGGATAGGGATTGTGTCTTGAGCTTCTAAGAGATCTAGAGCTTGGAAAGCAGCTGACTCGGAGCCGATGGATCGGCTCCGAACCCACGTGTAAGTATAAATGGTGAGATTGAACAACTTCACATGTCGCTTTTTCACATAAAACACAGTAAAAAGAACTTTAAAAAGACCTGCCAGCCGCAAAAGTAAAATAAACAGAATTTCTTTGCAGGAAAAAGGTGGTTTAGAAAAACTTTAAACAACTTTTAAACAAAAAAAAGAAAGTGTGTTCTCATTTAAAGTACAATACAGTCTCATGACAGTCCTTTAAAACATAAACTCCTAGCTTTAAAATAACTTTTCTAATTCTTTTCTGTTCAGGAAACACATTTTTTAAATGGAAATTATTTTCCCCCTAAAGGGAACTTACATTTCCAACAAAAGACCAGGACAAGCTGATTGCCCATCCTGGAAAACCTCAAAGCTGCATATGCTTCAGTAGCAGGAAAGCTATGATGTACTTGGCTTCCAAACCTCTCTGTCAGCTAGAGTTGATTGATAGTTTGGGCTTGTGTTAGGTTGTCAGAAGCTTTGGAAGCTGGCTGGCTGTTATTTCCTTGGCAAGATATAACCCATACTGATAAGGCTACTGCAGCAGTGATGAGTATGAACAAGCTAAAAATCTTAGAAATGTCCTGAAGGAAGATTTGATGATAATGTGGAGATAGACATCCTTCAGATCCAAAGACAACAGGACTGAGGAAGAATGAAAGACAAGAAAGTTTAGAGTTAAAACATGTTGAATGAGGGAACTTTAAATCCAGTATACGTCTCCACTTTCCTTTTCCGGGTACTAGAAAATGCCTGAAATAAAACCCTTTTCCAACGTACTGCTGTGGATCAAGTTCTATTGTACATTAGTCAAGCAAGCTTTGTAGGATACCAGGTGTACCTGATTGGGAGGGGACAGAAAGAATGCCTTTGAAAGGTGGAACTTCCTTTCAACTTATCCTGTAAGTGTAACTCTGTTGAATAATAGAAATGACTCATTTATCTGAAGTTATGAGCTGCCAACTTGAAAGAGATGGTGTTAGTCTTTTTGATAAGAGGGTGGGATGGACTGAGGGGGGCAAATGGAGGAGGTGGGGGAGGTAGAAAGTAGTCAGACTAATTGGCCTGGAAAAGGAGGCCTCCCAGACTTAGAATCTTTCTCTGCTTTACCTTGAAATCTCCTTCTAGGCATTTTCTTGCCCTTATGTGGAAGTCTACATTCCCTGCAAGAGAAGGAGGTGGGCTTAACCAGGTAGTTTTTATAACAGGGGACAGGAGTGAGGAAAATTTGTCTGAATTTCTTAAGAAATATACCTTGTTCTTCTACGGCTTTAAATAGGTTGGTTGCTTCATGGTCAAATAATAGATCCCTATTCAGAGATGAATCTAGTAGCTTAGCTCAGATAGCCAGTAGTTTTAGCTATTTTTCTGTATGTATATATCAAACCCTGAGCTGTTGGACATGCTCCACCTAAAGAAATCCCAATCCCTCAGAGCCACACACTCCAGGGATCTAAACCTTGTCATCACATTGAACAAAACATGCTGGAGGGATAGGTTCCTGACCCAGAGACTCCCCATACTCTGGAGTAGACTGCCCATACATGTTAAGCAGAGCACCTCCTTGGCCATCTTCAAAAGGAACCTTGATGATTGGATGAGAGATAGGAAATTCACCCCGGGGATCATGTCAGTCACCCTGCTAGACAGGGGTCCATAGAAGTAAATATTGTGGGAAGAAATATCCAGGGAATTGTTATGACTAGGCTTGCATAGGCCCTAGGGCCGATAGCCTAGTACCAACCTATGAACCTATAAGTTCTGATCACATGCTGATCACGAATAAGCAAATTCAAGTGCTAAAACTAAGAATCTGTATCTGGACTAAACTAGTTGCAGGAAAGGCGGGAAACAAGTGCAAATGCGGGCTTTTCAATCAGAAAGTTGAGAGAGATGGAAAAACTGCCCAAACGGCCAATAACTACAATCTCTGGGCCAGAACCACTCCTTATGTGGTAGATAGGTTACCTAGTGCTTACCACTCCCATTGGTAAGCTAGAAGGCTTCCCTCGAACACAGAAAGCTTGGGGTGCTCAGAAGCTTACATACAGTCCTGGATACAGCAAATCTGAATCTGGACTACACTAGTTACAGGAAAGGTATATACATTCGTGGAGGCTCTCAATAATAATCTGCTCAAGCAACAGAGACCTCCAAAGCAGAAATGCAAGCAACCTCCACCCCCCCAACACAACCCAAATGACACATAGCCTGCAGACTCAGTGTGCCACTCAACCACAGCCAATAAGGCAAAACAACATACCCAACACACTAGTCATAGGTGACTCTATAGTCAGGCACACTGATGTCCCACTCACCAGGCTAAACAAGGAGAAGTTAACTAACAGCTGCCTGTCAGGTGCCAGGATCCGCCACATAACCCACACACTCAGGTCACTCCACAACAAGTACAGATATGACTCAGTCATTGTCCATGTTGGGGTGGGAGCTCCTGAAGTCTAAAAAGTTATTTCGGAATGTGTCTTTCCTATGGATGGATGAAACAAGTTGATTATTAGGCTTGTCCAGGGTGATGCATGTATCCAAAAAGTTCACTGTATCCCCAATACTGGAGATTTGGAAAGATAAGAAGTCCAGGCTGAGCGACAGAGTAGAAATGAACTCGTCCAAATGTAATCGAGAACCCTTCCAAATAAAAAAGACGTCGTCAATGTAACGACGGTATAGTAGAATATTCTGAAATCCAGGAAGAGTAGTTAACCTGTCTGATTCCCATGCACTTAAAACTAAATTCGCGTATGCAGGAGCCATCTTAGAACCCATGGCTACTCCTTTTATTTGTTGATAAATCTGTTTGTTGAAAAAGAAGTGGTAGTTATGTAGGAAAGCAGAAATTAGGGCTAAAATAGTGTCAATTCTATTAGTTGAAAAGTATTCTCCCTTAAGTAAGAAATTTTTAACATTAGCTAGACCTCTGTCATGTGGAATGTTAGTGTATAACGACACTACATCTAACGATACTAAAATGCAGTCATTTAAATCAGCATTCAGCAAATACAGATCATTTAAGAAACACCAGGAGTCTCTTATCTGAGAACACTTCAAATGATCCCAATGGCATGTTTACTTGTAATGGCTGTGTTTCTTGTCAATACATTTCCACTGGATCGTCTATTACGTTCCCCCATTGTAATATCACAGTGAAACACAACAAATACTACTTCTGCCATTCCACTTACGTGGTTTATGCAGCCACTTGTTCATCCTGCTCATCATTTTATATTGGCAAAACAACGCGCAAATTATCGGACCGCATCAAGGAACACTATGCAGCTATCAGGTCAGCAGACTACACTAACGCACTTGCTAAACACAGCAGTACATGCAATACTTTCTCCAAATTTATGTTTACAGTCTTAGAACAATTGCAACCATTTGTGGGAGACATGAATACTCTCTTGGAATATAAAGAACTACGATGGCAGCTCTTACTAGGAGCGGACACTAATCCTGGAATAAACGACAGCATCAACTTAAAATGTGCGTTAAGATGGCTGATTTAACTGATCTTTGAAATTACATATCTGTGCTTACAAACGGTCCTATCCTTTCTCTGTAATTCATATAAATTGCAAAGTTTACACAGTCCCGCTCTCTGTAATGCTTATTGTATACTTCCTTCTTCATACTCCATGTTTCATTTTGGAATTCTGACCAATGTAACATTACTGTTCCTACATATGTCTACAGCCACAGCAGATGACTATTTTAATTACGAACTAGCCTTTCATTGCTTTCACAGAAGACTGCCAGTTCATATGATAAGCAGCAAGCAGTTTGTTTAACTTCATCATTTAGTTGTTCTTATATGTGTTTTTGTCTGTATTTTACTTAGATATTGCAACTGCCTCTTCGTATGATGTCATTTACTGTTTATCGAATGTCTGCATTAACAAGATTTTATATGGGTCTTTGTTTTTAATTTACTAAGATAGTACATTTGTTACTGTGATGAACACACTTTCTCTGGAGCTACGGAGTTCCTATAATGTTGCGAACCAGCGATTCATTGCCTTTACGAACTTCCACGAGTTCGATTATTGTTATAATTTGCATGTTACTTACTTTACTCCTAACTACAATGGTTTTCAACCTCCTCCAGTGTTGTGATTATGATTTCTAATTTTAATTTCCTTAGTTACACTGTTTCAGTTTGAATTCACTTAACTCTGTGTTACGCTTCTCAAATGTGACTGCCTTACTTACCATGACCTATTGCTGATAGGTAATATATTAATTGCTCTACGCTGATAGATTCTAGGGTACTGTTTTCCAATCATTTTGTTTATCTACTACACTGACTGCTTGTATGTTAATTATTGCTGTATTACTGGTCCCTGACTACCTTAAAACTACTGGCATCTCCCAGATTATACATATTCATTAATTTACCTTAGTTGTATAAATGCACCCTTTCAGCTGTACTTTTTTATTCTGATGAAGTTCCAATT
>NC_056735.1:1100618903-1100640461 GCF_019279795.1 Protopterus annectens | reverse complement strand
TTTCCGATTGGGGTTTTATTAATTCAGGTGTTTTGTGCTAAAAGTTTGACAGCTATGATGAGAACTGAATTCACTAAATGGTAGCAATTTAAGTTTCAGTCTTCGTCTTTTTCACAGCACAGCTGATATGGCATAGTGGTCTGTTGCTCTGCCTTTTTTGCACAGGCTCCTGGGTTCAAGACTTGGCAGTGAAATGTATGGTGGTAACACAGCATTTTATTTTAGCAACTTTCCAATATTATACAAGCAATGTTTAAAATGTGTCCCTGGTTTTGGGGCTTTTGTCCCCCCACCAATAAATGTTGGCTTTTTCCAGATTTCTTATTCTGCAAAGTTCAGAGATACAGCTGAGTGTTGAGTAGATTTTACATGCAGCTGAGACCTGCATGGGAGCAAAAGTTTAGTGCTGCTTATGCTGAGTCTGCTTGCATTATTAATAGCACAACATGTAGTGTACTTGTGTTTGATGCAGAAGCCTGTGGGTTCTACTCCCACAGTAGGTAGGTGCATTGCTGATACTGTACTGTGTTGCAAAAGGGGTAGATCCTGCAGTCCTTTTCGGTGAAGATACCTAGTAACTATGAACCTGTTATCAGTTTGTCATCCATTCCTATTGCAATATTACTAGCTTATCATTTTTTTAGTTTAACAAAGGCAATTTATTCCTCAAGGGCAACAGGCACTTTATTTGTAGATGAAACAATGAAATATAAAGTTGTTTGCTAGCAGCAACCTCTTCATTAGTTACAGATCTCTTTAATGTGGAATTATTTAGGTGACATACTTTTTCCACCAGTATCATATTTAATGATACTGGTGGATAGAAGTTTGAGTAGACTTTTATGATGGAAATATTCTGAATTGGGCAGTTTTGCCATTATTGGTGCATGCATTTTGTTTCATTGTTTACTGGAAAAATGTTCAAAACAATACATTTAAAATGTCCTCTAAAACTGTTAAAAGTTGTCAACCATATGTCATATGGAGTACTGAGAGTGAAGCAGTGAGAAACGAGGATGGGTTAGGTTCCACAAAGTCCAAAGATTCTTCAATTGATAAAAAATATAAATTTTATTCCTCTCAGACAAGCGCTTTCGCTAAAATTAGCTTCATCAGGTCTTTTACATTTGCAGAATGAATTAAAATGCCATTTTTATATATTCAATACAATTCAATTAAAACAAATTGTAATTATTACTTAAAAGGGAGATACCATGATGTTTAAAAACAATTGAAGTACAAAGTGTGCTTGGGTTCCCTGATGTGGCAAGCTTATAAAATCAAAACAATACATACATAAAACCAGATTGATACATAAAAAAGATGTGTATATGTGAATGTGAATGTAATAATGTAATAAAGTCCTAAGTGTTAGATCTGTGAAAGCATCTGAAATCTGTGTTGTTGTAGTGTATTGGTATACAAGTTCTAACATGGCCAAAGTACCTGTGAAACTAAAAATGAGCCAAACTGATAAAAAATGCATAAATGGGTTCTTAAGGAAACTATGTATGTCTCTAGGACACATATATATGTGTGTATAGCTGCATGATGTATGAAAAGTGCAAATTAAGTATTAGTATACTGAAGATGGGTCAATAACTCCTAGGAGCTAATATTATATAGGGAGCTATATCTATAGATGGTAATAAATTATCATGTAACTGTTCTTGGATGTTTTATTATAAACTTTTTTAGCTCCATTCACTTCTACCATTAAATGTAATGTACATTTAATAAGCATTAAAAATTATCATAATGCTTGCTGTAATAAATATATACATATATACATCTTACATGTAGAGAACAAATCAGACAGAATTAGAAATAACTAAGGAGCCATATAATTGGGGTACATTCATAGGTCTGAAGTATATATATCTTATGTTGTATGTATCTTACTTGATCTTCCTTCTCTTCCTCAATTTAGGCTTTATTGATACCCTCTCATTCAGACCTTTCCCATTGTCTGCTCATAGGCGTATAATCCAGTCATTCTCTCTATCCTCCATTATGGTTGAATATCCCCTCCTCTTTACTGGTAGGTATAATTTCCAAGACTCTGAAGTAAAGTATGTGTGGTGTCATTGTCTGCCACATGTTTTGCTAGGGCATTATTCTGATGGTTTTTCCTGATGTGGTAAATGTGCTCTCTAATGCGGTCCCTAAATTTACGGTTGGTTTTCCCTACATAGAAACACTTGCATATTTGGCATACTGCCAGATAGACTATATTGCTGGTCATACAATTTGCTACAGTGGTGGTTTTAAAAGTTTTCCCTGTATCCGGATGCAGAAACGATGGATTCATATCTATGTACATACAGAAGTTGCATTTACCACATGGTTCAGTGTGCCCTACATCTAAAGCAACCTGGCCATCTTTCATGTCACATAACAACCTTTTCAGGTTTTTCTGATTCCTATACTGGAATTTGAATATCACCTGATGCTCTTAATACTTTCATCTATCTCAAAAATTCTCCAGTATTTACTTATAATATCCCTGATCATGTGACTATCAGAGGTGTAGGAAGTCATAAATTTTACAACTGAAGAATTGTGCTCATTGCTGCTGTGCATACATTGATTATCAGGACCAAAATATGGGGTAGCTATGGTGCTTCTCAATTCTGGAATATCTTGTAGGTTCCTTTTCACCTCATGATCCTGATATCCTCTTTCTAATAGCCTGGTCTCTAATAGATCGAGTTCCATATTAAACCCTTCTGTTGTAGGATTGAGTCTAGAAGCTCTTATCCCTTGCCCTCTTATGATGTTCTTAAATACAAACGAGGGATGCATACTGGACCTCATGAGTAAGGAGTTGCTGTAACAAGCCTTGCGGAATACCCCGGTGTTGATTAATCCATTGGGTAGTCTCTCTATATATAGGTCCAGGAACTCAATCTTGTTCCTTGAGTAGTTCAATGTAAATGTAAGGAAGTCTGTTAGGTCATTGATGGTTCCCAAAAATGATTGTAGTTGTGATGCTGTTCCTTTCCATAAAAGAAAGACGTCATCGACAAAACGTCGGAAAAATATGACCTTTTCTGTGAATATTCCCGTTTTGAACAAGATCTCCTCCTCCCAATGCGCTAACACCATGTTCGCATAGCTGTTGGCGCATGGGGTGCCCATGGCAACACCATCTACCTGCCTGTATATGATATCATCAAACATAAAAATGTTATTGGTTAAGACCAGATTTAAAAAGTAGACTATCATTTCTATCTTGGTCTCACTATAGTTACTGTGTTTCTTCAAATATTCATGGATGAAGGTCAACCCTGTCTTATTCGGTATGACTGTGAATAATGACTGTATGTCTAAAGTGACAAACATGAATGATTCCAGTTCAGGCTGATTACCAATACATTCATATAAATCCAGTAGAAATTGTTTCGAATCTCTTAAGACAAAGATGTTATTATTCAATACAGGTCTGAGGTTTTTCTCTATGTATACCGATAGGTGTTCAGTGACCCAACTTCGCCCTGACACTATTGGTCTCATGGGAGGGTTGACTAGATTCTTGTGGATCTTAGGTAGACCATGCATGATCGGTATTAATGGTTCCTTTACCAATAGATAGCCATACAAATCTTCATTAATCTTATTGTTTGAATACAGTTCTGACAATATCTTCTTAATCTGTCTTATGATGTCTTTAGTAATGAAGGGATCAATACTTTCATAGAACCTATCGCCTAACATCTCCTTCATGGCTAAAAGATACTGACTAGTATTCATGACTACAGTTCTACCCCCTTTGTCAGCTGGTCTGACTACTATACTGTTATCAGCCCTTAGGCTTCTTAGCCCCGTCCTTTCTCCATGAGTTAGGTTATCAGAGTAATACTTCCTCTTATCTCTTTTCTCATTGTAATAATTATGTAATTCTTCCTCTGTAAGCCGTTGGTAGGTCTCTATAATGGGGTGATTGATTGGAACATAATCACTGAGTTTTTTGAAAACAAAATTCCTATCTGTCTGTTGTGTAGTGTTAGTATCTTTGAACTGTAGTTTCAACATAATATTTCTACAAAATAATTTCAAATCTGATACAGTTTCTGTTATAACACTGTTACTTTTAGGGATAAAACTCATACCCTTGTTCAGTAAAGAGACCTCATCCTTGGTTAGAACTCTATTGGATAGATTGAACACTGTACTGGTGTTTATTTCTTCCACATTTTCTTTATTGTTTGGTTCTGAGGAAATTCCTCTGAATATTTCCTTTTCTGGCGTCCTCGGCTCATAGAGCGCGTGCGCCTCGGACCCTTTTCCATACGTATGGGGAGGGGAAAAGAAATATTCAAGGATGTCTCTTGACCTGTTCTCAGATGGGGGTCAGGTATTTTCCTTCTCACAACTGTCTCACCTTCATCAACATTTACACTAGGGTTGTTCCTAATTACCTGCACAATAGGATACAGATTCACTTCTTCTTGCATACTGGGATGCATGATGTGAATAACATCATTGGAATCATTGATGTTATTATTGATGTTCAATTCCCTATTCCCTTCTAGTGGTCTAATTATATCGTCATCTTTGTCCAGAGTTCCTGGCAATGTACCACTGTCTTGTGTGATATTTGCTGTGTCTAGAGTATTTGTATTGGCCTCTGTAGACATATTTTCACACATATTGTGTCCTATTCCTTGTGTAATTTTATTCAATTCGGTTGTATCAGTGATATTGTTAGTAGAGTTAGGAACATTGACAGTCATAGCATGGTTGGTATGATTACTGCTGTATTCTATACCAGTATCCCTCCTTCTCCCACTAATAGTGACGTTTTCAACTACACTTATAGTTCCTGTAACATCTGATCTGTTCATGTTTGGTGTATATCTAGATTTCATATTGATATTCATGCTGCCATTGTTAGGGTGTATACATTGAGATACATTACTACTGGTTGATAAAGGAACATCATTCAATACATTTGAAACATTGCTAGAGTTGCATGCCAACGTGCCATACACTGACGTTTGATTCACATTACTATTGTTATTGTTACTATTATATCTTGGCCAAGCAAAGACTTGGCCTAATTTAAAATCGTTAAAGTCTCTGTTAATCTTGTGTTTCTTCTGTGTGATTAACTTTCGCTCTAGTGCTGACACACTGTCTAAAACATTTTCAAGTAAGGGATTTACAGTACCTTCATTAAAATCATTGTAAATTATTGAATATTTGCTGTTGATGTCCAAATTAAGCGCTTCCTCTTCGGGCGCGAAAAAGTTGATAAGCAGCTCCAAATATCTCCTGCTTGCTTCCAGATTTAATTTCTGCCAGGCTGCCAGCAGGTCAGGATACTCGCGTCCTTGGCTGGGCATATTGAATATGCGCAAGCCTCGTGGTACTATGTTTGTATCCAAACAATGTTGCAAGTGCATCCGTTGCACTTGTAACCTCTTTAATTTGAAAAAGCTTCGTTCTAAGCCTTCTAAAAGGTGGTGCAGTTTCTCCATGTTCGTAGTTTCTCCTGCGTTGTCATCACTCTGTGCCGGCGCATCAAGACGCCACATCGAGGCAGCTGTGCAGTCAAGGTACTGCTTAAAGCGGCGATGTAACGGCCCCTTCCTCTGGTGTTCACCTCGAGGATTATAATCAAGTTCAATATTTGCCATCGTTGCTTTTGTCTTGTATTGCCGCAATTTCAATAAAACTGGATACGGATAGTCAGTAGAAGGCTTGCAAGTAAACTAGAAGCTTGCAAATAAATTTACAGTCTATGCAAATAGGTAGACTCTAAGAAGAGTATATATATTCCGTATTGTGATAACTGAAAAACAGTTCTCAATGCTCCGTGAGGTGGTTGGTAAAGTAAAAACAAGAAGTATGTATAAAGATAACCCCACCACAACGGCAAACTCTCTCAGTTGAAGAAGAATATTAAAAGTTGTCAACCATATGTCATATGGTCTACCTAAGATCCACAAGAATCTAGTCAACCCTCCCATGAGACCAATAGTGTCAGGGCGAAGTTGGGTCACTGAACACCTATCGGTATACATAGAGAAAAACCTCAGACCTGTATTGAATAATAACATCTTTGTCTTAAGAGATTCGAAACAATTTCTACTGGATTTATATGAATGTATTGGTAATCAGCCTGAACTGGAATCATTCATGTTTGTCACTTTAGACATACAGTCATTATTCACAGTCATACCGAATAAGACAGGGTTGACCTTCATCCATGAATATTTGAAGAAACACAGTAACTATAGTGAGACCAAGATAGAAATGATAGTCTACTTTTTAAATCTGGTCTTAACCAATAACATTTTTATGTTTGATGATATCATATACAGGCAGGTAGATGGTGTTGCCATGGGCACCCCATGCGCCAACAGCTATGCGAACATGGTGTTGGCGCATTGGGAGGAGGAGATCTTGTTCAAAACGGGAATATTCACAGAAAAGGTCATATTTTTCCGACGTTTTGTCGATGACGTCTTTCTTTTATGGAAAGGAACAGCATCACAACTACAATCATTTTTGGGAACCATCAATGACCTAACAGACTTCCTTACATTTACATTGAACTACTCAAGGAACAAGATTGAGTTCCTGGACCTATATATAGAGAGACTACCCAATGGATTAATCAACACCGGGGTATTCCGCAAGGCTTGTTACAGCAACTCCTTACTCATGAGGTCCAGCATGCATCCCTCGTTTGTATTTAAGAACATCATAAGAGGGCAAGGGATAAGAGCTTCTAGACTCAATCCTACAACAGAAGGGTTTAATATGGAACTCGATCTATTAGAGACCAGGCTATTAGAAAGAGGATATCAGGATCATGAGGTGAAAAGGAACCTACAAGATATTCCAGAATTGAGAAGCACCATAGCTACCCCATATTTTGGTCCTGATAA
This sequence comes from Protopterus annectens, assembly GCF_019279795.1. Taxonomy (NCBI): domain Eukaryota; kingdom Metazoa; phylum Chordata; order Ceratodontiformes; family Protopteridae; genus Protopterus; species Protopterus annectens. The sequence goes on along the minus strand of NC_056735.1, from coordinate 1,100,633,562 downwards.
TCAATGTATGCACAGCAGCAATGAGCACAATTCTTCAGTTGTAAAATTTATGACTTCCTACACCTCTGATAGTCACATGATCAGGATATTATAAGTAAATACTGGAGAATTTTGAGATAGATGAAAGTATTAAGAGCATCGTGGGTGATATTCCGAAATTCAGTATAGGAATCAGAAAACCTGAAAAGGTTGTTATGTGACATGAAAGATGGCCAGGTTGCTTTAGATGTAGGGCACACTGAACCATGTGGTAAATGCAACTTCTGTATGTACATAGATACGAATCCATCGTTTCTGCATCCGGATACAGGGAAAACTTTTAAAACCACCACTGTAGCAAATTGTATGACCAGCAATATAGTCTATCTGGCAGTATGCCAAATATGCAAGTGTTTCTATGTAGGGAAAACCAACCGTAAATTTAGGGACCGCATTAGAGAGCACATTTACCACATCAGGAAAAACCATCAGAATAATGCCCTAGCAAAACATGTGGCAGACAATGACACCACACATACTTTTTACTTCAGAGTCTTGGAAATTATACCTACCAGTAAAAGAGGAGGGGATATTCGCAACCATACGGAGGATAGAGAGAATGACTGGATTATACGCCTACGAGCAGACAATGGGAAAGGTCTGAATGAGAGGGTATCAATAAAGCCTAAATTGAGGAAGAGAAGGAAGATCAAGTAAGATACATACAACATAAGATATATATACTTCAGACCTATGAATGTACCCCAATTATATGGCTCCTTAGTTATTTCTAATTCTGTCTGATTTGTTCTCTACATGTAAGATGTATATATGTATATATTTATTACAGCAAGCATTATGATAATTTTTTAATGCTCATTAAATGTACATCGCATTCAATGGTAGAAGTGAATGGAGCTAAAAAAGCTTATAATAAAACATCCAAGAACAGTTACATGATAATTTGTTACCATTCATAGATATAGCTCCCTATACAATATTAGCTCCTAGGAGCTATTGACTTATCTTCAGTATACTAATACTTAATTTGCAATTTTTATATATCATGTAGCTATACACATACATATATGTGTCCTAGAGACATATATAGTTTCTTTAAGAACCCATTTATGCATTTTTCATCAGTTTGGCTCATTTTTAGTTTCACAGGTACTTTGGCCATGTTAGAACTTGTATACCAATACACTACAACAACACAGATTTCAGATGCTTTCACAGATCTAACACTTAGGACTTTATTACATTATTACATTCACATTCACATATACACATCTTTTTTATGTATCAATCTGGCTTTATGTATGTATTGTTTTGATTTTATAAGCTTGCCACATCAGGGAACCCAAGCACACTTTGTACTTCAATTGTTTTTAAACATCATGGTATCTCCCTTTTAAGTAATAATTACAATTTGTTTTAATTGAATTGTATTGAATATATAAAAATGGCATTTTAATTCATTCTGCAAATGTAAAAGACCTGATGAAGCTAATTTTAGCGAAAGCGCTTGTCTGAGAGGAATAAAATTTATATTTTTTATCAATTGAAGAATCTTTGGACTTTGTGGAACCTAACCCATCCTCGTTTCTCACTGCTTCACTCTCAGTACTCCATATGACATATGGTTGACAACTTTTAATATTCTTCTTCAACTGAGAGAGTTTGCCGTTGTGGTGGGGTTATCTTTATACATTCCTCTAAAACTGTACTGTATATTACAAGGAATATAATTTAATATAATCAGGAAGGCGTATCAAGGAACAAGTGTATGTTTCATGTGCAAGGGGGCCTGTGATTTGAAAACAGCCCATAGTTAATCTTTATCTGCCACTGGCAAAATGTATTTTCTTTGAATGTGGGCTACAATGCTGTTTCAATGAATGTGAGTTTCAAAGGCAGAGAAGTTTTAATGCTAATTCTGTTTTCATTGTGAGACTGCATTGCTTTGTTTAGCAGATATCTATTAGTGTTTGTGCTGTAAAATGCAAAGTAAAACTTTCAAATTAAGTCCAAATCATCACAAAAGTAAAGCAGTATGCACATTAGTGTTTATGGTAAATGGGGTGAAATAACCAAGTAATGGTTCATTGGAATGGCTGCAGGGGCAAGGCTCCATTCAACCATGATTTTGTGAGTGGGAAGGGTGGCAAACTCAAAGACAGCCCCGGCTGAACTATACATATCAACTGTTCAGATTTTTGCAGAATGAATAGATTTTTGCTTCTTATTTTTGGTTTGTTCCTCATAAAATGTGTGGTTTTCTGGCAAATCATTTAGGAATTAAGTCACTAAATAATGACAGACACTGAGTTTCAGACTTCATAACCTTCAGAATAATGCATGCTAAAGCAAGACCTGTTATTCTATCAACTGTCTCAGTTTATACAAGAGCGATTTTTAGTACTGTTTATATGTTCCCCCAATATATTTGGCCTTGCCCAGATTTTCTCAATTAACAGGTTGAGAGATATGTGCAAATAAATTGCTTTATAGAATTAGGCATATCCAAACCTCTCAACTGTCCCGATTTTGGCTCAAAATGTTGCTCTTCCCCTAATAATCCCTTTGCAAAATGGCAATTTTGGAAGAAAATGTGGAGGGTTTACAATTAATAAATAACTGTAATATTCAGAGTTATAGTTACTTTTATTTCAGAAATGCATGTACATTATTTTATTTTGTCAGCTGCTCAAGTTAGCAGTACTAATATTAAATGTGTCCCTTCTTTGACAGGTTCCCAGCTGTATTGTGTGGCTATTTTATATTTTTGCATCACATTTTTGGTCCGTTTTCATAAAATTGTGTTTATTTGGCAATTAGTGGCAAATAATTAAAGACTGAAGTTAGAAAATAATGAGACATTTCAGTTTCAGATTTCATACCCTTCAGCAATTTCATACTAATGCAAGACCTACTATTCTATTATCTTTCTAAGTTTATAAGAGAAATATTTAAAAATTGTCCTTATTTTTGGGCCTTTGTCCCACTTCTATGTATGGCTTTGTCCAGATTTCTTGCTCTGAGGTTGAGAGGTATGACAAATGTGTCAGGGCCATCACAGTCAGCCAGAGATATTTCAAATTGTGACATACTTGTTGCACCCCACTCCCCGTGTAGTGACTCTGGATGTGTCCAAGCAAGGCAAGGAGCAGTTATGCAGTGTAAATGTGCGAAGTATCCCCTATTCAAGGTAGATGCAAGTACTACAGTGGCCTTTCATCTGTCCTTTATTTTGCAGAGTGTTCTGGTTTCTGTCATATTTTTATACTGTTGATTTATGCTTATTATTATTCAGAAAGTGCCTGTTGCTCTGTGTTTAAGTAGCAATGCTTTAATGACCATCAGATAAATTTGTCTGAGATTGTAAGATGCAAGTAAGATTTAATAAGCATACTGTTAAAGAATTGCCAACATTGAAAGCCTTTCTGTTGTTGCCATGCAGAGAATACTTACATAACTAGATAATGTATAAGCCTTGGGTATTGAAATGCATATGACAGTATTTGTAATAAAGGACAGGATTACATTATTTTAAGAAGCTCATTACATTTGTTGGAGCCTTGCAGTCATCTTTGCAGGCTTTACCTGTAAACTAAACAGAATCCCAGTCTATCGTGTGTGGTCCTTAACCCATGCAGTAATCTTTAAGCAATGTATCTTGAGCTTGTTTCTTGTTTGCTTTTCATTTTTTACTTTGATCATATTTTCCCCATGAAACAAGTAAATAGTTGTTGTCAGGCAGCAGGTCTTTTATGGATAAGAAACATTTTTACAAGTGGGGGTATCGCAGAGATTGCTACTTTCAGCATGTACTTGGTACTTTAATAAAGCTGAATATAAATTATAATTAGACCTGCAGTGCAAGGAGATGTGGTTTGAGTTCAGTGCTGCTTGTTTTTCTTATACTTGATTTTGACTGGCATTCCCGTAATGTATTTAAAAAGTAATTTATTTTTTCATGCCTCACAACCTTTTTGTTTCCATCTAGAGATTAAGTAAGCTGTCATGCAGTCAATGCATTGAAATATTTTTTTCTTCTATACTTCATTTTGTCTTGATTGGACTCTCATAATGACGGTTTGGCACCCATGGCAGCATATTTAATTAAAGTTACAGTTTTTGTGGTTTTGAGCATAGCTCCTCCCCTTTCTAGTTGGCCATACCCCTTCCCATTGACCCCACCCATTCAGCTGTCTCCTGCAGCCCCCCCTTTGATTTGAAGTCACCAGCTGCCACCGTAAAGGAGATGGGGCATTACTAATGATTTCACTTTTTATGTGGAATATAATATGCAGGAATGCATAGTTAGATGCTAAGCTACAAACAGAATACATGTGGTAGATGGTTCAGTTAAGCTTTGGCACTCCGCCCTCCCCCCTCCCCAGGACACTTCAAATTCAACTTAGTTTGGTTCATTTTAAGTTAAAAGTTTGGTTCATTTTAAGGTAAGAGTTTGGTGGATTGATTTCTCATGGGAATTTAATAAGATATTAAAAGCTAATACAATGAAGGACTCTCCCACACAGAAAGCTCCTCCATGTGGTGCAGGCTGTAACACCAAGTGATGGCGTGGTACCCTGCTGTCTTACAGCACCACAGAGCCAGCTACAATCCACTAGTAAGTACCGCAGAGAGGTTTTGGTGCCAAAACTTTTTTCAACTTTTTTGAATGAGCTTGATTCAGAAACACCCATAGTGTTTGCTTGCTTAGGTTTGTATGAGCTCAAGGATGTTTGGGCAGTACAATCTAAGTTCATAATGGTACAAATTAGTGCATTTTATGTCACATGAGGTTTGGGAAAATGGGACAAGGGTCAGGACACTATCCTGCAATGTTAATACACATACACTCCCACTATATTGACACACTGCAAGGGACTCTTCAACAGAATGGTCCAGTTGGTGTGATATAACAATGGATTAAGGTTACTCATCACAATAAGAATTAAAGGACAGGGACACCCTCCCAACACATGGTATTAGGACCTAAAATGGAGGACCTCAACCATTTTGTTCCCTCCACACTTTCCTTCCTCCCTGAAGAAGCTTTTTGTGAAAGAATCAATCTCAAACTCTGAGTATTGATACAGGCACATTGTCTTTTTTGTTGCAATTCAGGATTTTTTCATTGGTTGTATGTTTTTTTGTTTCTGTTGTGTCTATGGTATGAAAGTAATCTTAGAGATTAGATAGTTACTATTTGTCTTACTTTGATAAACACATGGATTAACAGCTTTTCGCTTTATACTTTATACTTTTTAATAACACAATGTATTAAACTAAAAAAGGTGTATCACTAAAATCTTGTGTAATATAAAAAAACTAAACCAGTAATAGGAATAAAAGAGGAGTAGAACAATTGAGATAAGGTTAAAACATCCAAACATAATGTGACATAATGCTACTGGATGGAAAATCAATTTGGACCTAACTAAAAGATGGAACTTGTTAGCCACACCCACCAGAGGGGCTGAATCATTAAAGGTCATGCCCTAACCAAACCCCCACCCTGGTGGTTGGCTGAGTATTTTGACGCACCTCGTTTTATCTGTATAAATGTAAACACAGTACAGTAGGTTTATTTACTCAGTACAATGCTTGGAGAAAGGTCGTATTGGAATTTGTAACCTGCAAGGACTGAAAAAAGGATTTATGTTGAACTGAAACTGGCTCAAGGATTCATTTATTTACAGTGATCACCTTGCATGCTTGTATGTTTTATGTTTTTTGCCTGAATGGTGTTTGTCCTGTCCATCGTATCATATGTCTGCACTTTTATGGTCTATAGTTTTCAACTCTGAACAGTCCTTCTAAGGGCTAACAAGGTCCTTTTCAAGACCCACAAAGGACCCACTGAGATTCCACCACAAAGCCCAGCCTTGAACAACAATGGGGCACACCAGTCCTTCTAAGGGCTACCCACTGGATGCTCACCAAGCCCAGCCTTGACAAACAAGGGGGCAGACCAGTCCTTATAAGGACTACCTTTGGACCTCACTGAGGACCCATCTGGACTGACAAAGGTCCTTATTAGGACCAACAAAGATCTGTCAACAGGGCCCAACCCTGGTAACTTGGGGGAAGGATCAGAGGTGGGAACCAAACCACTTACTAGCCCTCCAAGTACCCTAACAGGTACTACACAAAACGTTTTAGGACTACAAAGGTCTTCCTCAGGACCACCACTCCATACTACACCATAAAGGTTCTTTTTATAGCCAAAACAGTCCTCCTCAGGACTACAAAGGTCCTCCTCAGGACCACCTCTCCACACCACAAAGGCTCTTCTAAGAGCCCAAACAGTCTTCCTCAAGAGTACAGAGGAACAGCTAAGTCCTTTTCAGGACTTAGACTTGAGCCACCTGGAGAAAAGACCAATCCAGTAAGAGTGTTCTTCCGTCCTGATTTTTTCCCACCACACGAAGTGGGCTACACTCAAAGAGGAAGCGGATACCACTCACCTTTTTCTTCAACTAATATTTTCAAGTTTTGAAACAGGTATCTAGTTCTTGGAAGCTTGCACATATTAACCAACTTTGTATCAAGGATTTTTATATATATATATATATATATATATATATATATATATATTATATATGGATTCACTTAAAAATCTCGAACTTCTAAAATCTTGAAATTCATAGGTTCATAGGTAGGTACTAGGCTATCTGCTCGAGGGCATTTATAAGCCTAGCCAGAGTGTGTCAGCTTTTGCTGCCTCATTGATTGATTAACTGATCCTCTGTCAAGCAGAGCTAATGAAGTGATCCCAGTGGTGTATTTTCTGTTACCCATCCACTCTTCAAGGTTTCTCTTGAAGAGTGTTAGTGAGGGGCTCTGCCTGATGTAATTTGGAATTTTGTTCCAAATCATGGGGAGTCTCTGTGACAGAAATCTATCCCTCTAGCATGTTCTATGTATTGTTGTGGAGAGGTTTAGATCACTAGAGTGCATGGCTCGCAGTGACTTGGATTTCTTTAGGTGGAGCATGTCCATCAATTGTGAGTTGGACATGACTTTGTAAGCCAGGCAGAGATCACCTCTGAGTAAGCGATATGCCACTGAGTACAGCCGAGTTTTTTCAGTCGAGCTGCATAGGACATATGTTTGAGGCCAGTAATCCTCTTGGTGAGGTACTTTTGTGGTCTTTCCAGCTGTTGGAAGTGTCTTGTGAGGTACATCCCAAATGGGGCATTCTACTCTATGATGGGTCTAATGAGTGATGAGTAGAGGGGCATTATAACCTCTTTATTTCTAGATGTGAACCCTTTAGTAATTAGATGGACCACATAGAAGGATTTCCTAACTACTTTGGCAATATGATTGTCAAAGGAGAGATTACTATCTACCTGGGTCCCCAGATCTCTTATTACCTCTTCTGTATTAAGGGGGCTGCCACCTATGTGGTAATTCGTGGGTGTTTTGTTTTTCCCAAATGGGATGACTATGCATTTTTTGGCATTTAGCTTGAGGCCATGACTTTGACGCCAGGTATCTGTGTCAGTATGGCCCTTTTGGAGGATGTTCGTGTCATCCAGAGAATCAGTTATGGCTCCCAGTTTGGAGTCATCGGCGAACTTGGTTAACCGTAGTCCTCCTGTGTTTGCCTGTACTTCTGAGAAGTATATGCCGAACAGTAGGGGTCCCAGGACAGAGCCTTGCGGGACACCACTTGTAACTGGTTTAGAGTCGGACCCGGAGCCCGCTATATGATCAAGGTTTCAGAAGCTCAGAATTCTGAAACAAATGCAACAACAACAAAAAAACAATAACAGATAAAACGTTTCTGCAGGGGGGGCAAGCCCCCCACACCCCCGCTACGTAAATATACCAACTCCGAGATCACACTACAGCAAGGAAAAGAGAAATATGCTGTTTCACGCTGTATGTCGATCTCCTTTCAGAATTTTGAAATTCTGAAACCTCGATCATATGGTCTCGACCATATGAATTTCGAGATTTCAGAAGTTCAAGATTCTGAAGGGAACTCACATATATACATATATATATATATATATATATATATATATATATATATATATATATGGTTCCCTATCAGAAGCCTGAAACACTATAAGCCTGAAAATCAAAATCCTGAAAACTATAGACTGAAAGTTCAAAATCCTGAAAGACCAAAATCCTGAAACTCAAAATCCTGAAAACACAAAATGGACATACTGACATCATTGTGGCTTTGCTATTGTTAGCCCTGTGGTGTTGGGTCATGCGTTGGGTTCAGGTAAGTGTGATTGGTTTTATGTTAGGTTAGGGGCGGTTTAAGTGAGTTAGGGTTAGGGCACAGGTTAGGCATGTATGCAATAGTGACAAATATCAAGGTTAGCGGTTTAAGTGAGTTAGGTTAGGCGGGTCAGGTGAGTGTATAGTGACGGGCCTTAGGGTTAGGGTTAGGTGAGGGTCAGTTGGTAGATATTAGTGTCTTTATAGTGACATATTAGCATTATTTGTGTTTTCAGGATTTTGAGTTTCAGGATTTTGGTCTTTCAGGATTTTGAACTTTCAGTCTATAGTTTTCAGGATTTTGATTTTCAGGCTTATAGTGTTTCAGGCTTCTGATAGGGAACCATATATATATATATATATATATATATATATATATATATATATATATATATATATATATATACATACTCAAACACATACACTATAAATTCTGTTGTAAAAACATACAACATTGTTTTTCATATTCGTATGGGCATGGAGATGGTGAACAACAATCTATTTGGCAGCTACTATAGTATGGCTGCATTCCCAAATTACATAAATGGTCAACAGATGTGCATATGGAAGCAAAAGTAAACAAATAAAATACTTAAACAAATGAGAATCTTAATTAGTGCAGCATTGCATCTGATGGAAATTTCTAACTGCTTTTCTGTGCCTCCAAAATGATGGATTGTCCAGTCACCATAGCCACCTGTTTCACATTTTCCCCTAATATTCAAGAAACATATAGCAAGTACTTGCTCATCTGTGTAGAAGAAATATATGCATAACTACATATATATGCACCTATATAAGCATGCTTGCACAAATGTACATACTTACATGAATACACAGACATACATAACTTTTCAAACACAAACACTGGACTTCAAGACAAAGGCCATGGATTCCAGCATCATAAGCCTTCATTCTGTGCTTCCTTGTCACAAAAGGGTCTGTCTAATTGATTATTAAGTTGTCCAATATTAATTTTGTGGTGATATTTTCTGTTATAACATTTGAAGCCTTGTGCTTCTATAAACTTTCCTTGTCTTCTTTTTCATTAACTTCTTTACTGTCAAAATGGCAACTTTTCCAGGATGTACTGCATTAGGTTGTTTCCTATGTAAATGCCAAAACTGGGGCATTTCTCACTGTGATATACAAACCTCATATTCATCCAAAGTGAAAGATGTACAATATTCTAAGTTCAATATCAAAATATTCACTGTTGTAAAAAGGTAGTTGTTTCTTTCTATGGTATTACATTAAGATGTTTCAAATAAAGTATTATAATTATCAGAATTATTTAGAGGGACATTACAAACAGTTTTGCCCTAAAGTAACATAACATATGAAAATTGTCATTCCCTCCTTCCAGTTAGCACCGGTGGCAAGTCAGGACTGTCCTGTGAAAGCAGGGAAAGTGATAACGCTGCTTTCCATATAAAAATATATTATACATTAATAGTTTTGCTTTTGCTGTATGCACATGTAACATAATCTATTCTTTTTATTTTACTATATTATTTATTAACTGGATTTATGTCATCCTATTTTCCTTATTTTATGTTTATACTCTACATATTTCATTTTAGTTTCTTGTAATTTTGGTTTATTATTACAAGTTGTTTTACTAGGATTCCAGTAAAAATTAAACATGCCTTTTTGAGTATTTCTAATCAACAAGCATGGATGAATAAACAAATGAATGACAAAGTGAACTGGTCATTCACTGTCTCCAGCCAATCTGCAAGGCCAAGAATAAATGCAAAGCATATGAGCGATCTGGCTTAATTAATTAACTAGGACATTTTACAAAGAGGACATCTGTCTAACCAAAGAAAAATCAAACCAAAAGTAAAAGAACATATGAATTCAATAAAAGCAGTAACTGGTGGTTAGGACTGATTTCTGGATTTATGAGGCAAAAACGTTTAACTAGTGAGCTGCTTTGCTGCCTTGATATTTCTGGTCTGAGTACTACAGCTTAGATAATCTGTTTTTAACTAAATCTCTTTCCATAATTGCTATTGTCATTTGAGCTAACTTCATTGCATTTATTCAAATTATTTCACCAACTGTTGTTAAAATTAGACTGCATTTTTAAAGGTAGCAGTAGCACCTAATGTAGTTTTTTAATGTTTTCTTAAGCATTGCTGGCATGTTCTCATTTATAGGCAGCTTATCTCTTTTAATGATAACTAATATGGTTCTCTTTCTCACCTCTTCATATTTTTTTCTCAGGAGCAGGTGAAGCAAATTAATTATAAAGGAATATTTGATTTAAGAGATACACCGCCATGATATTGTGCACATTTGGAAAGATGAATGATTTGATGAATGATTTGCAGAAGCCTTCATGCATAACTTACTCTTATGTGTACTAGCAAGGTAGTAGTAACAATTAAGTCCTGATTCAAGCAAGCATTTAACTTGCTAGAGATGGTTAGTGCTAAAGGCTGTCTAGAGCTATAAATGCATCTCTTGTACTCCACAGGCTGCCGGTGAAAAAAGTTGAGTCATGAGTTATAAAAAAGGCTTTTACACTCCGCCAGTTGCTGTGCAAAAGGTTAAGACCTGAGCAATAAACAAGTATTTTACACCCTGTAGACTGCTGCATAGACCCTAGGAGCTAATTAAATAATTAATCACTGTGAGCAAATCATTTTTTTTTTTTGTTATATTCCCAAATTGACCTGTCCTGGAGGATGCTTACTATACTAATTACTCATCAGCTAATTGAATGGCATGTTGTTTTTCAAGTACAGGTGTGTGGGTCTACCTGTCAAGCAGAGATGTTTGCAAAAGAAGTAGCTGCATCTTGGGTGTAGTTTGGAAGTGTGCATTCAGCATGGCAGAATGCAATGCATAATAACTGTACAAATACTTCATTACATATTTCCATCATCTAACTCCAGAACAAATCTGAACAATAACCCCCCTGAAAGTCCATATATCTGCACATACCTCTCAGTTTACCAGTATTGTGCCTACCATGTTAAAAAAAATCATAGAAATGCCCCATTGGTAACTGAACAAAAAAAAATAAGATGGTAGCTACAAAGATTGCAAATGTCAAGCATTTATTTATTTATTTTTATTTATTTTTATTTGTTGACTGGGATAGTCCAACTAGCTATAGAACTGCCTTTTCAAAAGGGGCCTGGGGAGAAAAGCTCTACCGATACAATATAATACAAGACAGAATGTAAAGTAACACAGCTAAATTAAACATTAGTGCCATCTTTGGCAGTGCAATATTAGAAAGTGAACTACATTAACATATTGAATTGATTAACATTACCTAAAAGCATATTGAATAAAAGTATATTCACCCTGGGCAATGAGGTGTCTGAACAGCTAGATAATGGGTTTAAAAGGCATACATCTGGCATATGGGTCAGAGCTGTATATCAGATTTCCTTAGGAATGTACAGCTATACTTAGGATTGTGACACGTTCTGTAGGCATCCACCAGCTGTCTCCACACTTAGGCAACCCTCCACTGAAGATCCTCAGTGTTCCTGCAGTTCAGGCCATCATAGCAGTGGTGAACCTGCACTCCAGTGCTGCAGATTCCCATATGACATTCGTGCTCCCTCATAAACCAGTTCCAGATGGTGATCATTGTGAAGCATTGTGGTCTGGCTGTTATGCAATGTTCTACTCCAGTATAGATGGTCAGCATCTGGTCACCTCTTCCTCAATCCAATTGGGCAACCGGACATATTGAAGCCTCCTGGAAGTAGCCATCTTAATGATAATAATGATAAGGTCAATGGATCACAATTCAATAAATTGCTTACTGAGGTCCCGGTCAGTTCACAAGTAGCAATGGTATAATCTATAAATGTATCAAAATCACAATTTAAAAGTGGCACTTATGGGATGGCATCAGATCATTGGGAGATAATGAACACATGCTACATATGGTCCCTTTTAATGACACCTATTGGATAGTTGTGTGGAGCACTTTCTCGTTACACCAAGCTATTGGTTAATGTGCTGAATTTTGTGAACTTATGCAAATGTGAGCAAATGATATTTCAAAAACATGAATTTTAATGAACCTCATTAATTATGCATGGTGCAAGTGTGCTGTGTGCATATAGCTGGTCTTATCTTCAGGTATACATGGCTCACAGGTAGCTGCAAAGATAATTTTGCATCTGCTAGCATTTCTGTGGTGGGATATGTTTCTCTCCTTACAGACCAATGTTACCATTACATCCAAGAAATGTATGTGGATATGCTTAGTTTGTTGCATTTAGGGAAAATTGTGTGCATTATAAAAAATGTATGCAATATGCTGGAGTGGTATACAACTGACCTGGTGGGTACATCTGCATCACTACTGCTTCCCCATATGCAGTAAAATGTAAACAGCACCAGTAATAGTTCATAATGATGTACAAACTAATTTTCCATATATATTGCTAGGGACTCAGTACAGTCTGGGTATATGCACAGAAACCTATGGAGTCTGATATTATCCATATCTTGCTAGGTAGTTATGTATTTGTAGTAATGTTATGAATATTTATTCATTGATGCTTATTAAAACATGTACTAGAAATATTGCCTCAATAAAATTAGATCTTTGTTTATGTCTGTTTACCATGTAATATGTGTGGTATGCTTATGGATAAGGAGGCTTGCCAAAGTTTTCCTAAAGTTGCATTCACTGTTTAGTATTGATTGTGTTGATATGAGCTGATCATGTATAACTGTTCAGGTTAATAAGGCTGTTTTTTTTTTTTTTTTTTTTTTACACAGGTTCTATGTTTAGGCTCTTATTGCATGACAGATATTGACAATACAGGATGTGTGACAGCCATCAAACATTTTGTTTTACACATATGCTATGAGTAGTGTGTTAATGTGAACTGCATGGAAAGTCTGTGGATCGTGTGGTGGAATGCTGTTGTGGCTGGAACACCACTGCAGTGTCATTCACTGTAATGGGTTCAAATTCCACAGACAGCCTTTCCAGATATTATGTTATGTTGTTGTTCCAATTCTTATGTCTTCAGATATTGTTTTCATACCGCATATATTGTTTTATATGTTACAGTACTATACAGGACTATTTCCTAGATTTAGGCATTATACAGGAATGCATAGGGAGTACATTGACATAAGCTATAAACATAATCATCTTCATATATGGGCCCCCACATTCATTTGACCATATGCATATAACTGCCTTCCAGATGGCAAACAGACCTAGTGGTGATAATTTTTGCACCACAGAAAAATGAAATTATAAAAGGTACTCTGCAGAAACATGGATAGAGACTCCTTGGATTGGCAGGAAATACAATGTAGATGAATGAAGTCTGGACCAGCTTCCCCAGCAAGATTAATGCTGTAGGAGGTCAAAACAGATCTTTAGGTGCCTGTCGCTGATGGTGCTCTGACATGACCCATAGTTTATCCAGCAGGGTGTGGTGGTATTTGAGGTCAAGAGATGCCACCGGTGGTGGCCCACTATTGACACCCCCAGATTTTATCACCTAGTTTCTTGCAGCACTGCATACAGTGAGTGAGGAGCACTCCAAAACTGGGGGGTGGGATAGAAGCAGGTGTTCCATTCCACACATGTATGTGCAACTTTGCATAACATTGATTCCTACAGAGTACTTCAATATGGATTGCTGTTGCATCTATATTCATGTATTGCTATTTTTGTGTTGTAGCAGTAAAATTGCATTGTGCACGTGTCCACACAGGGTGATGACAACAGACATAAGTGTAATGACATGTTGCCATACAACTTTAGAACATACATAAAAGTACAGCCAACATGTGTAATGTTCTCTGCATTTATTTGCACAGCTTCATCCACTTCTGTACAACAGAAGGACATGTCAGGTGAGTGTCTCTATATACTGGTACTGTGACCATTACCTGTTATCGCCTCTGCCTCCAGTCATGCCAGTGGTGTCTACTGTCATATTGGTATTTCCATGACATTGTAAACCACAGGAACAGCTTCTGAGGACATAAACCATGCACTTGCACCTACAGACAGAGCAGGTAGGGTCCCCCACCATGTTCATAGGCTGTAGCACTGTGTAGCATAACTGTGTTGTATGAAAGTAATGTCACTGTTTTTCTACACAAGGACATCTGGCCATCAGGAGTACCATACATCATGTGAGCATCATTACATCCTGTTATTGTTCTGTATCTGCCATCATGAGCCTATGCCACTGACTGCATACATAACTGTGTTTGCTGTGTCTGTATTTTCCCACTGCAGGATCTGCATTACGACTAACAAACTGACCACACAGGAAGGGTGTAACTGGTATGCGATTGCCTATGCTTCATAAATGTCATTGCTGTAACTCCTGGTGTTGTCCTCCATTAATACTGTATCCTTCTACCCCTGCAAAGGAGAGCCGCTATCGACATCTCAGGCATGACC
>NC_056735.1:1100563991-1100618403 GCF_019279795.1 Protopterus annectens | reverse complement strand
TACAAGACTATCTGCAAATATATAGAGCTGAGTATGTTTTTCTGTATTATTCTGTATTATACAGCTAAATTATTGCTTAGATATCGCTTGTCTTACTGTTCTGCAAATATACAGAGATCAGTATATATTTTTTGGTTTTAAAATTTGCACTGTGATTCCTCACATCTCTGTTGAAACTGTCTTCCCAACCCCCCCCCCCTGTTCTTGGTTGTAGTTTAAATTTGGTGGCTTTTGCAGTGCCCGCCCCACTGTAGATTTGATCTAGGACACTCTCCCAGTCCCATCTCTTTACCGCATTCTACCTAATAAACACTTTCTACACTAGCTTTTAGTCCTTTTTAATGTAATTAAATTTTTTCTAACTGTGTGTGGACTAATATTGCTACATACTCAAGTGTGCCAGCTTGCACTGCATGTGAATTGTTTTTACTACTGTTTTTGCTACTTTTCTGAAAAAAAAAATTGTAAGCCTGTTTCCTACCTTTCCTGTAATTAGTGTTCCAGATACAGATTTGCTGCATCCAGGACTGTTTGTAAGCTTCTGAGCCCCCCAAGCCTTTCTGTGTTGGAGGGAAGCCTTCTGGCTTATCAGTGGGAGTGGTAAGCATTAGGTAACCTGTCTACCACATAAGGAGTGGTTCTGGCCCAGAATTTGTAGTTATTGGCCATTTGGGCGGTCTTCCATCTCTCTCAACTTTCTGATTTGAAGGCCTGCATTTGCACTTGTTTCTGTCCTGTAACTCCTGGGCCCATTTCATTTGCTCACTCCAAAAAAATTTTATCTGCTTTTACTGTATTTGTGTTTCTTCCTACTTTATTTTGCTTTTGCGTCATCTTAATAGTACTCAATTGTATTTATTACTGCTTGGTGTAACTCATTCTAAGCCTTTTAGTTTAAGCACTTGGGCTTCAAATCAGTTGTTTTACATTAAGAAGGTTTGTGGTCTGCACTATAGTGGCAAAACAGGTAGCTTACATCCTTCTAAGTTGGGAACTGCTGATTGAGGGCTCAGTGTCTGTTATTCTAAAAGTGTATTAGTTCTGGTTTAAGCACTTGGGCTTCAGGCCAGTTATTTTACATTAAGAAGGTTCGTGGTCTGCACTCTTGTGGGAGGAGAGGCTGGACTCTGCCCTTCTGAGCTGGGAATTTTTGGTTAAAGGCTTATAGTGCCTGCATATTTGAACTGCTTCTTACTGAAATTGGAATACCTTGTTTGCTGTAGCATAGACTAGATCCAGGCCTGCTGAATCTAGCTTTGTTTGCATAACTTGAGCACTAATCCAGGCATTCTTTAAAGTATTCAAATTGTATTTATTACTGCCTGGTAGTAACTTGATTAAAGTGTAGCTATCATTCTAAGTCTTTTGGATTAAGAACTTGGGCTTCAGACCAGTTGTTTTACATTAGGAAGGTTTGTGGCCTGCACTGTGGTGGCAGGACAGGTAGTTTACATCCTTCTAAGTTAGGAACTGCTGACTGAGGGCTCAGTGTCTGTTATTCTAAAAGTGTATTAGTTCTGGTTTAAGCACTTGGGCTTCAGGCCAGTTATTTTACATTAAGAAGATTCGTGGTCTGCACTCTTGTGGGAGGAGAGGCTGGACTCTGCCCTTCTGAGCTGGGAATTTCTGGTTAAAGGCTTATAGTGCCTGCATATTTGAACTGTTTCTTACTGAAATTGGTACACCTTGTTTGCTGTAGCATAGACTAGATCCAGGCCTGCTGAATCTAGCTTTGTTTGTATGCTTGATGTTTGTTTGCTTGTTATTTCCCTGAAATGCTAATTCCACCTAAAACGCGGCTTTTCAGCGCTTCTGTGGATCCCTAGTTATATCTGCATTGCTTACTGCACTTATTTCCTTGTTTCACTTGAAAGAAAGTTACTGTTTGTCATTTTTGCATTTAAGTTACCTGTAACACATTGCATTTAAGTTACCTGGCACTTGCTCACTAAAGCAATTATATAACTCAGCACTAAAAAATTAAAAGCACTACACCCTCACAAACTCCCCTTGAGTACCTTGTTCCCCATTGGCCCTTTTTTCAATTATAAAGGAATTCCCAATACTATTCTAGCATGTCCAAAGGTCAGTAGTCAATCTCCTCTCCGGTCCAGCTGGTGAATCTGGGAATCTTGAGGCAATGTTACAACTGTCTCATGTACACAGACAACCCTCTCCTCCTCCCAACAAATTCCAACACATGTGAGAGATGCAACCATATAGCCAAACTGGAGGCTAAGCTCTCTCAACTCAGTATTGGTGTAACCAGTCAGGAGGAGAAGGAATCCACACTCACTACAATTCCAGTCTCACATAGACCTACCATGACAGCAAACCAAACACATAAACACACAAAAACATACTTGGAAGCTCTAAATAAAAAATGTGCCCCAAACCAAAACACGTGCAACACATAGCTCACAAAGCCAGTGTGCCGAACAGTCACAGTCCTTAAGGCTAAACAACACACCTGATACACTTGTAATAGGTGACTCTATCATCAGGCACACTGACATCCTGCTCACCAGGCTGAACAAGGAGAAGGTCACGGTGAACTGCCAGTCAGGCGCTAGGATCCGCCACATAACACAAGCACTCAGGTCACTCCAAGGCAAGTACAAATATGACTCAATCATTGTCCATGATGGTGTGAATGACCTGAGATGTACCTCCCTGGACTACATGAAAAGAGACATAGAGGAGCTCTCTGAGCATGTAGCCCAGGCTGGTATGACCCTGACCTTGAGTAGCATCTTACCCTCACCAAGAATGATGCCACAATATGAAGACAAGATGATCAATTTCAACAATTGGCTTAAATATTGGTGTCATT
The DNA here is from genome assembly GCF_019279795.1 of Protopterus annectens. Lineage (NCBI taxonomy): Eukaryota > Metazoa > Chordata > Ceratodontiformes > Protopteridae > Protopterus > Protopterus annectens. The sequence goes on along the minus strand of NC_056735.1, from coordinate 1,100,615,570 downwards.
CAAAGGGGATCCAATGCCTGTCAGCCTGGGATGACATGCTCGACAAGCCACGATGCTTCGCTAGGGACGGCTTGCACCTGTCACCCCTGGGCTTTTGGATATTGGCAAAGGCTCTTGCTTCCCCCATAGTGCCTTTTTTAGGCAAGGCTCAAAAGACAAACCCGCCTCCATAGGTATCACAAGGGATAAGAAACTAACAATAATGCTACTCAACGCCAGAAGTCTAAACCTCAAGATGCACACACTCGAAACTCTCCTTAGCATGGAGAACATCGATATCTGTGCAGTAACAGAAACCTGGTTCAAGGCTCCCGAGAGCACCCCAGCACTACCAGGTTATACCTCATACCATGCTTTTCGGCCCCAAAACTTGGACTGAACCACAAAAGGAGGGAGTATCAATATTCACAAAGATACCCACACCTCCAGGTTGGTGGCACAGCACAAAGCATCAGAGACTATCCATGTGCAACTAACAGTGGGTAAAACTGCCTTCCAGTTTATAGCCTGCTACAGACCACCCTCCCAAACCCAGGAACCCCACTCAGCCTTCCTGAGAACACTGGAAAATATGAAGGTCTCTCCAAACACCATTATATTGGGTGACTTCAACTACCCAAACATAGACTGGGAGCATTACTCTAGCTCCAACACCCTAGCTCAAAGGTTCCTAGAATTTAAAAACTCAAATGCTATGGAACAACGTGTTACCACTCCCACAAGAGGGGAAAACATACTGGACCTGATCATCACCAACATGGGGACTCTATGCTCCAGACCAGAAGTGTATCCCTCACTGGTAAGATCAGACCATAAACTAATCTCACTGGATATTCACATCTCGACCCCACCCCATGCCCAGAAAACCACAGTGAAAAACTTCTCTAAAGCAAACTTCACACTCCTCAAAACCAAGGTGGAATCCTTCAAAGTCCCCGAGCCTGTGGAAAATATGGCCCAGACCGCAGAATCCTTTATAAATGCATTCTATGAACACCTTCAGGAATGATGGATCATGCAATCTCAAATAAAACCAAGACCCAATCCTCCAAAGGCAGACATCCTGTCTGGTGGACCCCAGCCATAAACAAACTATACAATAGAAGGAGGAAGCTACTACATGATAGAGCAAAATCCCAAAAAGGGAAGGCATCTCTGATCAGTATTAGCAAAAAACTACGGGCACTCATAAAATCATCTAAGGCCAGCTTCGAGAGAAAAATTGCACAGGACACTAAGGATAATCACAAGGCTTTCTTTAGTTATGTTAGGAACCTGGGTGAGAATTTCCAGATATGCTCAGAATTACTCCAAAATGACAAAAAATACATCGAACCCACAGACATTGAGAACATCCTAGCTGACAGGTTCAGCGCAAACTTCTCCCCTCCCACCAAAAGGGCAAATATCTATCCCAGCAGAGTGCTGCCCCCTGACATCTCAGATGCTCAGGTAAGAGCTGCCCTCTCCAAAGCAAAAAACACAGCATCAATGGGACCAGACAGTGTCCCGGGCTGCGTCCTACATGAACTCCAAGAAGAGCTAAACCCAAACATAAAACTACTGTTCAATCTCAGCCTTACTACAGGATATGTACCCAAAGAGTGGCGTACAGCAACAGTGGTCCCTCTCCACAAAGGTGGTGCCTCAACGGATCCTGGAAACTATCGCCCCATAAGCCTGACTAGCTTGGTCTGCAAAGCTATGGAAAGGATCATCATGGACCTTATAAATAAAGATATTGGGGACCTACAGACACTGGATCCTACCCAGTTCGGCTTTGTTAAGGGCAGATCCTGCCTCTTAAACCTGGTAGATTTCTTTGAAACAGTCACCAAGGCCATTGACGAGGGGAAGGTGGTCCACACAGCCTACCTGGACCTCATAAAAGCCTTCGATACAATACCCCACTCGGGCATTATAGATAAGCTCACCAGCTTAAATATAAACCCCTATGTCACTAGATGGGTTGCAAACTGGCTCAAGGACAGAACCCACATGGTTAGAATTTCTGGAGCCATGTCAGACTCCAAACAAGTTACAAGTGGCGTCCCACAAGGCTCAGTCCTGGGACCTCTCTTGTTCGGTATATATTTCTCGGAGGTACAGGCCAACATGGAAGGACTGCGGCTGACCAAGTTCGCAGATGACTGCAAACTGGGCGCCATAATTGACTCTCCAGCCGACACAAGCATCCTCCAAAAGGGCCTCATAGAAACAGACAACTGGTGCCAGAGACATGGCCTCAAGCTAAATGCCAAAAAGTGTATAGTCATCCCCTTTGGCAAAAACAAATTGCCCACAAATTACAACATAGGTGGTAATCCATTAAGTACAGAAGAAGTAATTAGGGACCTGGGGACCCAAGTTGATAGCAATCTCTCATTTGACAACCACGTGGCCAAAGTGGTTAGAAAAACATTTTATTTAGCCCACCTAATCATGAAGGGATTCACATCTAGATCAGGGGAGGTCATCGTGCCTCTTTACTCATCCCTCATCAGGCCCATAATTGAGTACAATGCCCCTTTTGGGATGTACCTTACCAGACACCTGCAGCAACTGGAAAGACCCCAAAAGAACCTCACCAAGAGGATCAAAGGGCTCAAACAGATGCCATATGCTGCCCGGTTAAAGAAACTCCAGCTCTACTCACTGGCATACTGCCTGCTCAGAGGCGATCTGTGCCTGACATATAAAGCCATGTCCAACCCAGAATTAATGGATATGCTGCACCTCAGAAAATCCAAATCCCATCGAGCTACGCGCTTGAGAGACTTGAACCTCAGCACTGAAATAAATAGGACATGCTGGAGGGACAGATTCATAACCCAGAGGCTCCCTTCACTCTGGAATAAAATCCCAGTCCAGGTTAGGCAGAGTCCCTCATTGACTCTCTTCAAGAGGAATCTTGATGAGTGGATGGGAGATCTTAAGTTTACCCCGTGTATCACTTCTGTGTCACTGTTAGACAGAGGCACAGTATACTAACCTCGAAAAAGGGCATAGCAAAATTAATTTAAAATGGGTGGCGAAAGCCAAACACACTGTGGCTAGGCTTATAAATGCCCTAGGGCAGATAGCCTAGTATGAACCTATGAACCTATAAGCCAGACCAATTATCCAAACAATAACAGTTGCAAGAATGCCCTGGCTGGATTAAACCAGTTCTGTTCACTTTCTTTCACTAAGAAAACATATAGTCATCTAGGCAAAGGATTTCACTACAAACTGAGGTAAACACTAAGAGATAGTCAGGTCTATCAGACAACAAAAAAGAGGGCAAAAAACAGTTGTACAGATTTCACAGATATTAAATCAAAAGTGCAGACAATTATTGAGAATAAACTCATATTTTCTAAATATCACAAGAGGGAGTAAGTCAGTCTCTCTACAAAAGCTTGAGCAACAGGTATATCGGATTTAAAACACTGGCTATTTAAGGCACAAAAACACTAACCAGACCAATTATCCAAACAGGAACAGTTGCAGGACTGCCCTGGCTGGATTAAACCAGTTATGTTCACTTTATCTCACTAAGAAAACAGATAGGCCTCTAGACAAAGGATTTCACCATAAACTGAGGTCAAAACTCACAGATATTCAGCTCTATCACAAAACAAAATGGAGATTAAAAAAACAGTTGTACAGATTTTACAGATATTAAATCAAAAGTGCAGACAATAATTGAGAATAAAATTTTATATTTTCTAAATATCACACCAGGCAGTAAGTCAGTCTCTCTGTAACAGCTTGAACAACAGGTTTATCTAATTTAAAACATTGACTATTTAAGGCACAGAAACATAAATCAGACCAGATATACAAACAATAACAGTGGCAGGAATGCCCTGGATAGATTACACCAGTTCTGTTCACTTTCTCTCACCAAAAACAGATAGGCCTCTAGGCAAAGGATTCCACTACAAACCGAGGTCAACACTAATAACAGATTTTCAACTTTATATCACACAACAAAAAGGTCAGTAAAATACAGTTCTACAGATTACAGAAATATTAAAGCAGAAATGAAGACGATAATGAAAAATAAACTGTTATCTTTTCTAAATATCACTGCAGGCAGTAAGTCAGTCTCTCTACAAAAGCTTGAGCAACAGGTATATCTGATTTAAAACACTAGCTATTTAAAGCACTGAATCACTAACCAAACCAATTATCCAAACAATACCAGTTGCAGGAATGCCCTGGCTGGATTAAACCAGTTATGTTGACTTTCTCTCACTAAGAAAACAGATAGGCCTCTAGACAAAGGATTTCACTACAAACTGAGGTCAAAACTCACAGATATTGAGCTCTATCACACAACAAAAAGGAGAGTAAAAAACAGTTGTACAGATTACAGACATATTATATCAAAAGTGCAGACAATAATTGAGAATAAACTCTTATCTTTTCTAAATATCACAGCAGGCAGTAAGTCAGTCTCTATGTAACAGCTTGAGCAACAGTTATATCTGATTTAAAACCCTCACTATTTAAGGCACAGAAACAGAAATCAGACCAATTATCCAAACAATAACAGTGGCAGGTATGCCCTGGCTTGATTAGACCAGTTGTGTTCACTTTCTCTCACTAAGAAAACAGATAGGCCTCTAGACAAAAGACTTCAGCACAAACTGAAGTCAACACTAACAGATATTCAGTTCTATCACACAACAAAAGGAGAATAAAAAACAGTTGTACAGATTACAGAGATGTTAAAAAAAAGTGCAGATGATAATTGAGAATAACCTCTTATCTTTTCTAAATATCACAGTAGGCAGTAAATCAGTCTCTCTGCCACAGCTTGAGCAACATGTATATCTGATTTAAAACACTGGCGGTTTCAGGCACAGAAACACAAACCAGAACAATTATCCAAACAATAACAGTTGCAGGAATGATCTGGCTAGATTAAACCAGTTCTGTTCACTTTCTGTCCCTAAGAAAACAGATAGGCCTCCAGACAAAGGATTTCCCCACAAACTGATGTCAGCACTAACAGATATTCAGCTTTATATCACACAGCAAAAAGGAAAGGAAAATACAGTTGTACAGATTACAGAGATCTTAAATCAGAAGTGCAGATGATAATTCAGAATAAACTCTTATCTTTTCTAAATATCACAGCAGGCAGTAAGTCAGTCTCTCTGCAACAGCTTGAGCAACAGGTATATCTGATATAAAACACTGGCTATTCAAGGGACAGAAACATAAGCCAGACCAATTATCCAAACAATAACAGTTGCAGGAATGCCCTGGCTGGATTAAACTAGTTCTGTTGACTTTCTCTCATGGAGAAAACAGATATTCCTCTAGACAAAGGATTTCACCACAAATTGATGTCAAAACTCGTAGATATTCAGCTCTATCACACAACAAAAAGGAGAGTAAAAAACAGATGTACAGATTACAGACATATTAAATCAAAAGTGCAGACAATAATTGAGATTAAACTCTTATCATTTCTAAATATCACAGGAGGCAGTAAGACAGTCTCTATGTAACAGCTTGAGCAACAGGTTTATCTGATTTAAAACACTGACTATTTAAGGCACAGAAACATAAATCAGATCAATTATCCAAACAATAACAGTGGCAGGAATCCCCTGGCTAGATTAGACCAGTTTTGTTCACTTTCTCTCACTAAGAAAAAAGACAGGCGTCTAGACAAAGGATTTCACTACAAACTGAGGTAACACTAATAACAGATATTCTGCTTTATTACACAACAAAAAGCTGAGTAAAAACAGTTGTACTGGTTACAGAGATATTAAATCAAAAGTGCAGACAATATATGAGAATAAACTTGTATCTTTTCTAAATATCACAGCAGGCAGTAAGCCAGTCTCTCTGCAACAGCTTGAGCAACAGGTATATCCGATTTAAAACACAGGCTATTTAAGGCAGAGAAACAGAAACCAGAACAATTATACAACAATAAGAGTTGCAAGAATGTCCTGTCTAGATTAAACCAGTTCTGTTCACTTTCTTTCACTAACAAAACAGATAGGCCTATAGAGAAAGGATTTCACTACAAACTGAAGGCAACACTAAGAGATATTCAGCTCTATCACATAACAAAAAGGAGAGTAAAAAGCAGTTGTACAGATTTCAGAGATATTAAATCAAAAGTGCAGATGATAATTGAGAAAAAACTCTTATCCTTTCTAAATATCACAACACAGAAGGCAGTAAGTCAGTCTGTCTGAAACAGCTTGAGCAACAGGTATATCTGATTTAAAACACTGGCTATTTAAGGCACAGAAACAGAAACCAGACTAATTATCCAAACAATAACATTGCAGGAATGCCCTGGCTAGATTAAACCACTTATGTTCACTTTCACCACAAACTGAGGTCAACACTAACAGATATTCAGCTTTATATCACACAACAAAAAGGAGAGTAAAATAAAGTTCTACAGATTATAGAGATATTAAATCAGAAGTGAAGCCGATAATTTAGAATAAACTCTTATCTTTTCTAAATATCACAGCAGGCAGTAAGTCAGTCTCTCTGCAACAGCTTGAGCAAAAGGTACATCTGATTTAAAACACGGGCTATTCAAGACACAGACCTGCATTCAAATTGGAACCTGTGCACTGAGAGAGAGCCTTACAAGACTATCTGCAAATATATAGAGCTGAGTATATTTTTCTGTATTATTCTGTATTATAGAGCTAAATTGTTGCTTAGATATCTGTTGTCTTACTGTTCTGCAAATATACAGAGATCAGTATATATTTTTCTGGTTTTATAATTTGCACTGTGATTCCTCACATCTCTGTTGAAACTGTCTTCCCCACCCCCACTCCTCATTTTCTGCCTTGTCTTCAGCTGATATAACCGGTTTTTATAGCTTTTGTGTTGCTTAACTCCAGGTTCCCTTAATTTTGACCTGTTAATAACAGGCCTGTATTTAAATTGGAACCTGTGCACTGAGAGAGAGCCTTACAAGACTATCTGCAAATATATAGAGCTGAGTATATTTTTCTGTATCATTCTGTATTATACAGCTAAATTGTTGCTTAAATATCTGTTGTCTTACTGTTCTGCAAATATACAGAGATCAGTATATATTTTCTGGTTTTATAATTTGCACTGTGATTCCTCACATCTCTGTTGAAACTGTCTTCCCAATCCCCCCCTGTTCTTGGTTGTAGTTTAAATTTGGTGGCTTTTGCACTGCCCGCCCCACTGTAGATTTGATCTAGGACACTCCCCCAGTCCCATCTCTTTACCGCATTCTACCTAATAAACACTTTCTGCACTTGCTTTTAGTCCTTTTTAATGTAATTAAATTTTTTCAAACTGTGTGTGGACTAATATTGCTACATACTCAAGTGTGCCAGCTTGCGCTGCATGTGAATTGTTTTTACTACTGTTTTTGCTACTTTTCTGAAAAAAAAAATTGTAAGCCTGTTTCCTACCTTTCCTGTAATTAGTGTTCCAGATACAGATTTGCTGCATCCAGGACTGTTTGTAAGCTTCTGAGCCCCCCAAGCCTTTCTGTGTTGGAGGGAAGCCTTCTGGCTTATCAGTGGGAGTGGTAAGCATTAGGTAACCTGTCTACCACATAAGGAGTGGTTCTGGCCCAGAATTTGTAGTTATTGGCCATTTGGGCAGTCTTCCATCTCTCTCAACTTTCTGATTTGAAGGCCTGCATTTGCACTTGTTTCTGTCCTGTAACTCCTGGGCCCATCTCATTTGCTCACTCCAAAAAAAATTTATCTGCTTTTACTGTATTTGTGTTTCTTCCTACTTTATTTTGCTTTTGCGTCATCTTAATAGTACTCAATTATATTTATTACTGCTTGGTGTAACTCATTCTAAGCCTTTTAGTTTAAGCACTTGGGCTTCAAATCAGTTGTTTTACATTAAGAAGGTTTGTGGTCTGCACTGTAGTGGCAGAACAGGTAGCTTACATCCTTCTAAGTTGGGAACTGCTGATTGAGGGTTCAGTGTCTGTTATTCTAAAAGTGTATTAGTTCTGGTTTAAGCACTTGGGCTTCAGGTCAGTTATTTTACATTAAGAAGGTTCGTGGTCTGCACTTTTGTGGGAGGAGAGGCTGGACTCTGCCCTTCTGAGCTGGGAATTTCTGGTTAAAGGCTTATAGTGCCTGCATATTTGAACTGTTTCTTACTGAAATTGGTACACCTTGTTTGCTGTAGCATAGACTAGATCCAGGCCTGCTGAATCTAGCTTTGTTTGTATAACTTGAGCACTAATCCAGGCATTCTTTAAAGTATTCAATTGTATTTATTACTGCCTGGTAGTAACTTGATTAAAGTGTAGCTATCATTCTAAGTCTTTTGGATTAAGAACTTGGGCTTCAGACCAGTTGTTTTACATTAGGAAGGTTTGTGGCCTGCACTGTGGTGGCAGGACAGGTAGTTTACATCCTTCTAAGTTGGGAACTGCTGACTGAGGGCTCAGTGTCTGTTATTCTAAAAGTGTATTAGTTCTGGTTTAAGCACTTGGGCTTCAGGCCAGTTATTTTACATTAAGAAGATTTGTGGTCTGCACTCTCGTAGGAGGAGAGGCTGGACTCTGCCCTTCTGAGCTGGGAATTTCTGGTTAAAGGCTTATAGTGCCTGCATATTTGAACTGTTTCTTACTGAAATTGGTACACCTTGTTTGCTGTAGCATAGACTAGATCCAGGCCTGCTGAATCTAGCTTTGTTTGTATGCTTGTTGTTTGTTTGCTTGTTATTTCCCTGAAACGCTAATTCCACCTAAAACACGGCTTTTCAGCGCTTCTGTGGATCCCTAGTGATATCTGCATTGCTTATTGCACTTATTTCCTTGTTTCACTTGAAAGAAAGTTACTGTTTGTCGTTTTTGCATTTAAGTTACCTGTAACACATTGCATTTAAGTTACCTGGCACTTGCTCACTAAAGAAATTATATAAGTCAGCACTAAAAAATTAAAAGCACTACACCCTCACAAACTCCCCTTGAGTACCTTGTTCCCCATTGGCCCTTTTTTCAATTATAAAGGAATTCCCAATACTATTCTAGCATGTCGAAAGGTCAGTAGTCAATCTCCTCTCCGGTCCAGCTGGTGAATCTGGGAATCTTGAGGCAATGTTACAACTGTCTCATGTACACAGACAACCCTCTCCTCCTCCCAACAAATTCCAACACATGTGAGAGATGCAACCATATAGCCAAACTGGAGGCTAAGCTCTCTCAACTCAGTATTGGCGTAACCAGTCAGGAGGAGAAGGAAACCACACTCACTACAATTCCAGTCTCACATAGACCTACCACGACAGCAAACCAAACACATAAACACACAAAAACATACTCGGAGGCTCTAAATAAAAATCTGCCCCAAAACAAAACACGTGCAACACATAGCTCACAAAGCCAGTGTGCCGAACAGTCACAGTCCTTAAGGCTAAACAACACACCTGATACACTTGTAATAGGTGACTCTATCGTCAGGCACACTGACGTCCTGCTCACCAGGCTGAACAAGGAGAAGGTCACGGTGAACTGCCTGTCGGGCGCTAGGATCCGCCACATAACACAAGCGCTCAGGTCACTCCAAGGCAAGTACAAATATGACTCGGTCATTGTCCATGATGGTGTGAATGACCTGAGACGTACCTCCCTGGACTACATGAAAAGAGACATAGAGGAGCTCTCTGAGCATGTAGCCCAGGCCGGTATGACCCTGACCTTGAGTAGCATCTTACCCTCACCAAGAATGATGCCACAATATGAAGACAAGATGATCAATTTCAACAATTGGCTTAAATATTGGTGTCATTCAAAGGGGATCCAATGCCTGTCAGCCTGGGATGACATGCTCGACAAGCCACGATGCTTCGCTAGGGACGGCTTGCACCTGTCACCCCTGGGCTTTCGGATATCGGCAAAGGCTCTTGCTTCCCCCATAGTGCCTTTTTTAGGCAAGGCTCAAAAGACAAACCCGCCTCCATAGGTATCACAAGGGATAAGAAACTAAGAATAATGCTACTCAACGCCAGAAGTCTAAACCTCAAGATGCACACACTCGAAACTCTCCTTAGCATGGAGAACATCGATATCTGTGCAGTAACAGAAACCTCGGTCAAGGCTCCCGAGAGCACCCCAGCACTACCAGGTTATACCTCATACCATGCTTTTCGGCCCCAAAACTTAGACTGAACCACAAAAGGAGGGGGAGTATCAATATTCGTCAAAGATACCCACACCTCCAGGTTGGTGGCACAGCACAAAGCATCAGAGACTATCCATGTGCAACTAACAGTGGGTAAAACTGCCTTCCAGTTTATAGCCTGCTACAGACCACCCTCCCAAACCCAGGAACCCCACTCGGCCTTCCTGAGAACACTGGAAAATATGAAGGTCTCTCCAAACACCATTATATTGGGTGACTTCAACTACCCAAACATAGACTGGGAGCATTACTCTAGCTCCAACACCCTAGCTCAAAGGTTCCTAGAATTTAAAAACTCAAATGCTATGGAACAACTTGTTACCACTCCCACAAGAGGGGAAAACATTCTGGACCTGATCATCACCAACATGGGGACTCTATGCTCCAGACCAGAAGTGTATCCCTCACTGGTAAGATCAGACCATAAACTAATCTCACTGGATATTCACATCCCGACCCCACCCCCTGCCCAGAAAACCACAGTGAAAAACTTCTCTAAAGCAAATTTCACACTCCTCAAAACCGAGGTGGAATCCTTCAAAGCCCCCGAGCCTGTGGAAAATATGGCCCAGACCGCAGAATCCTTTATAAACGCATTCTATGAACACCTTCAGGAATGCATGGATCATGCAATCTCAAATAAAACCAAGACCCAATCCTCCAAAGGCAGACATCCTGTCTGGTGGACCCCAGCCATAAACAAACTATACAATAGAAGGAGGAAGCTACTACATGATAGAGCAAAATCCCAAAAAGGGAAGGCATCTCTGATCAGTATTAGCAAAAAACTACGGGCACTCATAAAATCATCTAAGGCCAGCTTCGAGAGAAAAATTGCACAGGACACTAAGGATAATCACAAGGCTTTCTTTAGTTATGTTAGGAACCTGGGTGAGAATTCCCAGATATGCTCAGAATTACTCCAAAATGACAAAAAATACATCGAACCCACAGACATTGAGAACATCCTAGCTGACAGGTTCAGCGCAAACTTCTCCCCCCCACCCCACCAAAAGGGCAAATATCTATCCCAGCAGAGTGCTGCCCCCCTGACATCTCAGATGCTCAGGTAAGAGCTGCCCTCTCCAAAGCAAAAAACACAGCATCAATGGGACCAGACAGTGTCCCGGGCTGCATCCTACATGAACTCCAAGAAGAGCTAAACCCAAACATAAAACTACTGTTCAATCTCAGCCTTACTACAGGATATGTACCCAAAGAGTGGCGTACAGCAACAGTGGTCCCTCTCCACAAAGGTGGTGCCTCAACGGATCCTGGAAACTATCGCCCCATAAGCCTGACTAGCTTGGTCTGCAAAGCTATGGAAAGGATCATCATGGACCTTATAAATAAAGATATTGGGGACCTACAGACACTGGATCCTACCCAGTTTGGCTTTGTTAAGGGCAGATCCTGCCTCTTAAACCTGGTAGATTTCTTTGAAACAGTCACCAAGGCCATTGACGAGGGGAAGGTGGTCCACACAGCCTACCTGGACCTCGCAAAAGCCTTCGATACAATACCCCACTCGGGCATTATAGATAAGCTCACCAGGTTAAATATAAACCCCTATGTCACTAGATGGGTTGCAAACTGGCTCAAGGACAGAACCCACATGGTTAGAATTTTTGGAGCCATGTCAGACTCCAAACAAGTTACAAGTGGCGTCCCACAAGGCTCAGTCCTGGGACCTCTCTTGTTCGGTATATATTTCTCGGAGGTACAGGCCAACATGGAAGGACTGTGGCTGACCAAGTTCGCAAATGACTGCAAACTGGTCGCCATAATTGACTCTCCAGCTGACACAAGCATCCTCCAAAAGGGCCTCATAGAAACAGACAACTGGTGCCAGAGACATGGCCTCAAGCTAAATGCCAAACAGTGTATACTCATCCCCTTTGGCAAAAACAAAGTGCCCACAAATTACCACATAGGTGGTAATCCATTAAGTACAGAAGAAGTAATTAGGGGCCTGGGGACCCAAGTTGATAGCAATCTCTTATTTGACAACCACGTGGCCAAAGTGGTTAGAAAAATATTTTATTTAGCCCACCTAATCATGAAGGGATTCACATCTAGATCAGGGGAGGTCATCGTGCCTCTTTACTCATCCCTCATCAGGCCCATAATTGAGTACAATGCCCCTTTTGGGATGTACCTTACCAGACACCTGCAGCAACTGGAAAGACCCCAAAAGAACCTCACCAAGAGGATCAAAGGGCTCAAACAGATGCCATATGCTGCCCGGTTAAAGAAACTCCAGCTCTACTCACTGGCATACCGCCTGCTCAGAGGCGATCTGTGCCTGACGTATAAATCCATGTCCAACCCAGAATTAATGGACATGCTGCACCTCAGAAAATCCAAATCCCATTGAGCTATGCGCTCGAGAGACTTGAACCTCAGCACTGAAATAAATAGGACATGCTGGAGGGACAGATTCATAACCCAGAGGCTCCCTTCACTCTGGAATAAAATCCCAGTCCAGGTTAGGTAGAGTCCCTCACTGACTCTCTTCAAGAGGAATCTTGATGAGTGGATGGGAGATCGTAAGTTTACCCCGCGTATCACTTCTGTGTCACTGTTAGACAGAGGCGCAGTATACTAACCTCGAAAAAGGGCATAGCAAAATTAATTTAAAATGGGTGGCGAAAGCCAAACACACTCTGGCTAGGCTTATAAATGCCCTAGGGCAGATAGCCTAGTATGAACCTATGAACCTATAAGCCAGACCAATTATCCAAACAATAACAGTTGCAGAAATGCCCTGGCTGGATTAAACCAGTTCTGTTCACTTTTTTTCACTAAGAAAACATATAGTCATCTAGGCAAAGGATTTCACTACAAACTGAGATAAACACTAAGAGATAGTCAGGTCTATCAGACAACAAAAAAGAGGGTAAAAAACAGTTGTACAGATTTCACAGATATTAAATCAAAAGTGCAGACAATTATTGAGAATAAACTCATATTTTCTAAATATCACAGGAGGGAGTAAGTCAGTCTCTCTACAAAAGCTTGAGCAACAGGTATATCGGATTTAAAACACTGGCTATTTAAGGCACAAAAACACTAACCAGACCAATTATCCAAACAGGAACAGTTGCAGGACTGCCCTGGCTGGATTAAACCAGTTATGTTCACTTTATCTCACTAAGAAAACAGATAGGCCTCTAGACAAAGGATTTCACCATAAACTGAGGTCAAAACTCACAGATATTCAGCTCTATCACAAAACAAAAGGGAGATTAAAAAAACAGTTGTACAGATTTTACAGATATAAAATCAAAAGTGCAGACAATAATTGAGAATAAAATTTTATATTTTCTAAATATCACACCAGGCAGTAAGTCAGTCTCTCTGTAACAGCTTGAACAACAGGTTTATCTAATTTAAAACATTGACTATTTAAGGCACAGAAACATAAATCAGACCAGTTATACAAACAATAACAGTGGCAGGAATGCCCTGGCTAGATTAAACCAGTTCTGTTCACTTTCTCTCACTAAAAAAACAGATAGGCCTCTAGACAAAGGATTTCACTACAAACTGAGGTCAACACTAATAACAGATTTTCAACTTTATATCACTCAACAAAAAGGACAGTAAAATACAGTTCTACAGATTACAGAGATATTAAAGCAGAAATGAAGACGATAATGAAAAATAAACTGTTATCTTTTCTAAATATCACTGCAGTAAGTCAGTCTCTCTACAAAAGCTTGAGCAACAGGTATATCTGATTTAAAACACTAGCTATTTAAAGCACTGAAACACTAACCAAACCAATTATCCAAACAATACCAGTTGCAGGAATGCCCTGGATGGATTAAACCAGTTCTGTTGACTTTCTCTCACTAAGAAAACAGATAGGCCTCTAGACAAAGGATTTCTCTACAAACTGAGGTCAAAACTCACAGATATTGAGCTCTATCACACAACAAAAAGGAGAGTAAAAAACAGTTGTACGGATTACAGACATATTATATCAAAAGTGCAGACAATAATTGAGAATAAACGCTTATCTTTTCTAAATATCACAGCAGGCAGTAAGTCAGTCTCTATGTAACAGCTTGAGCAACAGTTATATCTGATTTAAAACCCTCACTATTTAAGGCACAGAAACAGAAATCAGACCAATTATCCAAACAATAACAGTGGCAGGAATGCCCTGGCTAGATTAGACCAGTTCAATTCACTTTCTCTCACTAAGAAAACAGATAGGCCTCTAGACAAAGGATTTCACTACAAACTGAGGTCAACACTAATAACAGATATTCAGCTTTATCACACAACATAAAAGTGAATAAAAAACAGTTGTACTGATTACAGAGATATTAAATCAAAAGTGCAGACAATCATTGAGAATAAACTCAATTTTTCTAAATATCACATGAGGGAGTAAGTCAGTCTCTCTACAAAAGCTTGAGCAACAGGTATATCTGATGTAAAACACTGGCTATTTAAAGCACAGAAACACTAACCAAACCAATTATCCAAACAATAACAGTTGCAGGAATGCCCTGGCTGGATTAACCCAGTTCAGTTGACTTTCTCTCACTAACAAAACAGATAGGCCTCTAGACAAAGGATTTCACCAGAAACTGAGGTCAAAACTCATTGCCATAAACAAACTTTACAACAAAAGGAAGAAACTGTTGCAGAAAAGAGGAAAATCCCAGGATGCAAAAAACTTCCTTACCAGCCTCAGTAAGAAACTGAGATCCCTCATAAAATCCTCCAAAGCTAGTTACGAAAATAAAATTGCCAAAGATTCCAAAGACAACAACAAGGCATTCTATAACTATGTCAAGAATCTAAATGGCAATGCTCAGATCTGCTCTGAGCTAAAACAGAATGGCATTAAATATACTGATCCCAAGGATATTGCCAATATCCTGTCAGATCGATTCAGTGCCAATTTCACCCCCCTCTCACCCCCTAAATGGCCCATCTCAATACCGGAAGATTGCCAAATTCTTGTAATAACGGCCACACAGGTAAAAAATGCACTCTCCAAAGCTAAGAATACAGCATCCATGGGACCAGATGACATCCCAGGCTGTGTACTACATGAACTACAATATGAACTGGCACCTCACCTAAGTGTCATGTTTAATCATAGCTTCACCTCAGGTTTCGTGCCCACTGAGTGGCACACAGCTACAGTTATCCCACTCCACAAGGGGGGATCCACCTTGGATCCCGGAAACTACCGTCCCATCAGTCTGACAAGCCTTATCTGCAAGGCCATGGAGCGTATTATCATGGAACTTATAAACAAAGACATTGACAACCTTCAAACACTGGACCCCACCCAGTTTGGGTTCGTGAAGGGCCAATCTTGTCTCCTGAACTTGATTGACTTCTTCGAATCAGTCTCCAAAGCCATGGACAAGGGTAAGGTGGTCCACACAGCCTATCTAGACCTTGCCAAGGCCTTTGACACCATCCCCCACTCTGGAATCATAGATAAACTTACTAAGCTGGGCATTAATCCCTACATCACCCAATAGGTTGCTAACTGGCTTACTGATAGAACCCACACTGTAAAAGTAGCCGACTCCAAATCCAGCTCCAGACAAGTGACAAGTGGAGTACCTCAGGGTTCAGTCCGGGGACCACTCTTGTTTGGCATCTACTTCTCTGAAGTACAGGCCAACACTAAGGGACTCTGGATAACAAAGTTTGCAGATGACTGCAAACTGGCAGCCATTACTGAATCCCCAAATGATGTGGATACTCTACAAAAGGGCCTTACAGAAACAGATGCTTGGTGCCAGAGCCATGGGTTCAAGCTCAATGCCAAGAAATGTATAGTTACCCCCTTTGGGAAAAAACATGTATCTGTGAATTACCATATAGGTGGCAGTACACTAAACACCGAAAGTTTGATAAGAGACTTAGGGACACAGGTGGACAGTGGTCTCACCTTCGATAACCACATCACCACAACAGTCAGGAAATCCTTCTATGTGGCACACCTCATCACTAAGGGCTTTTCATCCAGAAAAAAGGAGGTCATTGTCCCACTGTACTCATCCCTCATTAGACCCATTATAGAATACAATTCCCCATTTGGTATGTACCTCTCAACACATCTGCAACAACTGGAAAACAAATAGACCTCTAGACAAAAGATTTCACTACAAACTGAGGTCAACACTAACAGATAATCAGCCTTATATCACACAACAAAAAGGAGAGTAAAATACAGTTGTACAGATTATAGAGATATTAAATCAGAAGTGCAGATGATAATACAGAATAAACTCTTATCTTTTCTAAATATCACAGCACACCAGAGAGTAAGTCAGTCTGTCTGCAACAGCTTGAGCAACAGGTATATCTGATTTAAAACACTGGCTTTTTAAGGCACAGAAACAGAAACCAGACCAATAATCAAACAATAATATTGCAGGAATGACCTGGCTGGATTAAACCAGTTCTGTTCACTTTCTCTCACTAAGAAAAAAGATAGGCCTCTAGACAAAAGTTTTCACCACAAACTGAGGTCAACACTAAAAGATTTTCAGTTCTATCACACAACAAAAGGAGAGTAAAAAACAGTTGTACAGATTACAGAGATATTAAAACAAAAGGGCAGAAGATAATTGAGAATAACCTCTTATTTTTTCTAAATATCACAGCGGGCAGTAAGTCAGTCTCTCTGCAACAGCTTGACCAACATGTATATCTGATTTAAAACACTGGCAATTCAAGGCACAGAAATGCAAACCAGAACAATTATCCAAACAATAACAGTTGCAGGAATGATCTGGCTAGATTAAACCAGTTCTGTTCACTTTCCCTCACTAAGAAAACAGGACTCTAGACAAAGGATTTCCCGACAAAATGAGGTCAAAACTAAAAGGTATTCTGCTTTATCACACAAGAAAAAGGAGAGTAAAAACAGTTGTACAGATTACAGAGATATTAAATCAGAAGTGCAGATAATAATTCAGAATAAACTCTTATCTTTTCTAAATATCACAGCAGGCAGTAAGTCAGTCTCTCTGCAACAGCTTGAGCAACAGCTATATCTGATTTAAAACACTGGCTATTTAAGACACAGAAGCCAGACCAATTATCCAAACAATAACAGTTGCCGGAATGCCCTGGCTGGACTAAACCAGTTCTGTTCACTTTATCTCACTAAGAAACCAGATAAGCCTCTAGACAAAGGATTTCCCTACCAACTGAGGTCAACACTAAGAGATATTCAGCTCTATCACACAAGAAAAAGGAGAGTAAAAAAACAGTTATATAGATTACAGAGATATTAAAACAAAAGTGCAGATGATAACTGAGAATAAACTCCTCTTTTCTAAATATTACATCAGGCAATAAGTCAGTCTCTCTGCAACAGCTTGAGCAACAGGCATATCTGACTTAAAACACTGGCAATTTAAGGCACAGAAACAGAAACCAGACCAATTATCCGAACAATAAGAGTTGCAGGAATGCCTTGGCTAGATTAAAACAGTTCTGTTCATGTTCTTTCACTAAGAAAACAGATATGCCTCTAGGCAAAGGATTTCAGTACAAACTGAGGTCAACACTAAGAGATATTCAGGTCTATCAGGCAACAAAAAAGATAGTAAAAAACAAATTTCATAGATATTAAATCAAAAGTGCAGACGATCATTGAGAATAAACTCATCTTTTCTAAATATCACAGGAGGGAGTAAGTCAGTCTCTCTACAAAAGCTTGAGCAACAGGTATATCTGATTTAAAATATTGGCTATTTAAGGAACAGAAACACTAACCAGACCAATTATCCAAACAATAACAGTTGCAGGAATGCCCTGGCTGGATTAAACCAGTTCAGTTCACTTTCTATCACTAAGAAAGCAGATAGGCCTCTAGACAAAGGATTTCACCACAAACTGAGGTCAAAACTGACAGATATTCAGCTCTACCACAACACAAAAATGAGAGTAAAATACAGTTGTACAGATTATAGAGATATTAAGTCAGAAGTGCAGATAATAATTCAGAATAAACTCTTATCTTTTCTAAATATCACAGCAGGCAGTAAGTCAGTCTCTCTGTAACAGCTTGAGCAACAGCTATATCTGATTTAAAACACTGGCTATTTAAGACACAGAAGCAGAAGCCAGACCAATTATCCAAACAATAACAGTTGCCGGAATGCCCTGGCTGGACTAAACCAGTTCTGGTTACTTTATCTCACTATGAAACCAGATAAGCCTCTAGACAAAGGATTTCTCTACCAACTGAGGTCAACACTAAGAGATATTCAGCTCTATCACACAAGAAAAAGGAGACTAAAAAACAGTTGTACAGATTAGAGAGATATTAAATCAAAAGTGCAGATGATAATTGAGTATAAACTCATCTTTTCTAAATATCACAGCAGGCAGTAAGTCAGTCTCTCTGTAACAGCTTGAGCAACAGGTTTATCTGATTTAAAACATTGACTATTTAAGGCACAGAACCAGAAATCAGATCAATTATACAAACAATAACAGTGGCATGAATGACCTGGCTAGATTAAACCAGTTATGTTCACTTTCTCTCACTAGGAGAACAGACAGGCCTCTAGACAAAGGATTTCACTACAAACTGAGGTCAAGACTAATAACAGATATTCAGCTTTATCACACAAAATAAAGGTGAGTAAAAAACAGTTGTACAGATTTCAGAGATATTAAATCAAAAGTGCTGATGATAATTGAAGAAAAACTCTTTTCTAAATATCACAGCACAGAAGGCAGTAAATCAGTCTTTCTGCAACAGCTTGAGCAACAGGTATATTTGATTTAAAACACTGGCTATTTAAGGCACAGAAACAGAAACCAGACCAATCATCAAAAAAATAACATTGCAGGAATGCCCTGGCTGGATTAAACCACTTCTGTTCACTTTCTCTAAGAAAACAGATAGGCGTCTAGACAAAGGATTTCATTACAAACTGAGGTTAAAGCTAACAGATATTCAGCTTAATTTCACACAACAAAAAAAGAGAGTAAAAAACAGTTGTACAAATTATGGAGATATTAAATCAGAAGTGCAGATGAAAATTCAGAATAAACTCTTATCTTTTCTAAATATCACAGCAGGCAGTAAGTCAGTCTCTCAGCAACAGGTATATCTGATATAAAACACTGGCTATTCAAGGGACAAAAACATAAGCCAGACCAATTATCCAAACAATAACAGTTGCAGGAATGCCCTGGCTGGATTAAACTAGTTCTGTTGACTTTCTCTCACGAAGAAAACAGATAGGCCTCTAGACAAAGGATTTCACCACAAATTGATGTCAAAACTCGTAGATATTCAGCTCTATCACACAACAAAAAGGAGAGTAAAAAACAGATGTACAGATTACAGACATATTAAATCAAAAGTGCAGACAATAATTGAGATTAAACTCTTATCGTTTCTAAATATCACAGGAGGCAGTAAGACAGTCTCTATGTAACAGCTTGAGCAACAGGTTTAACTGATTTAAAACACTGACTATTTAAGGCACAGAAACATAAATCAGACCAATTATCCAAACAATAACAGTGGCAGGAATCCCCTGGCTAGATTAGACCAGTTCTGTTCACTTTCTCTCACTAAGAAAAAATACAGGCCTCTAGACAAAGGATTTCACTACAAACTGAGGTAACACTAATAACAGATATTCTGCTTTATTACACAACAAAAAGCTGAGTAAAAACAGTTGTACTGGTTACAGAGATATTAAATCAAAAGTGCAGACAATATATGAGAATAAACTTGTATCTTTTCTAAATATCACAGCAGGCAGTAAGCCAGTCTCTCTGCAACAGCTTGAGCAACAGGTATATCTGATTTAAAACACAGGCTATTTAAGGCAGAGAAACACAAACCAGAACAATTATACAAACAATAAGAGTTGCAAGAATGTCCTGTCTAGATTAAACCAGTTCTGTTCACTTTCTTTCACTAACAAAACAGATAGGCCTATAGACAAAGGATTTCACTACAAACTGAAGGCAACACTAAGAGATATTCAGCTCTATCACACAACAAAAAGGAGAGTAAAAAACAGTTGTACAGATTTCAGAGATATTAAATCAAAAGTGCGGATGATAATTGAGAAAAAACTCTTATCCTTTCTAAATATCACAACACAGAAGGCAGTAAGTCAGTCTGCCTGAAACAGATTGAGCAACAGGTATATCTGATTTAAAACACTGGCTATTTAAGGCACAGAAACAGAAACCAGACAGGCTAGATTAAACCACTTATGTTCACTTTCACCACAAACTGAGGTCAACACTAACAGATATTCAGCTTTATATCACACAACAAAAAGGAGAGTAAAATACAGTTCTACAGATAATAGAGATATTAAATCAGAAGTGAAGCCGATAATTTAGAATAAACTCTTATCTTTTCTAAATATCACAGCAGGCAGTAAGTCAGTCTCTCTGTAACAGCATGAGCAAAAGGTACATCTGATTTAAAACACGGGCTATTCAAGACACAGACCTGCATTTAAATTGGAACCTGTGCACTGAGAGCCTTACAAGACTATCTGCAAATATATAGAGCTGAGTATATTTTTCTGTATTATAGAGCTAAATTGTTGCTTAGATATCTGTTGTCTTACTGTTCTGCAAATATACAGAGATCAGTATATATTTTTCTGGTTTTATAATTTCCACTGTGATTCCTCACATCTCTGTTGAAACTGTCTTCCCCACCCCCACCCCTCATTTTCTGCCTTGTCTTCAGCTGATATAACCGGTTTGTATAGCTTGTGTGTTGCTTAACTCCAGGTTCCCTTAATTTTGACCTGTTAATAACAGGCCTGTATTTAAATTGGAACCTGTGCACTGAGAGAGAGCCTTACAAGACTATCTGCAAATATATAGAGCTGAGTATATTTTTCTGTATTATTCTGTATTATAGAGCTAAATTGTTGCTTAGATATCTGTTGTCTTACTGTTCTGCAAATATACAGAGATCAGTATATATTTTCTGGTTTTATAACTTGCACTGTGATTCCTCACATCTCTGTTGAAACTGTCTTCCCAATCCCCCCCCTGTTCTTGGTTGTAGTTTAAATTTGGTTGCTTTTGCAGTGCCTGCCCCACTGTAGATTTGATCTAGGACACTCCCCCAGTCCCATCTCTTTACCGCATTCTACCTAATAAACCCTTTCTGCACTTGCTTTTAGTCCTTTTTAATGTAATTACATTTTTTCAAACTGTGTGTGGACTAATATTGCTACATACTCAAGTGTGCCAGCTTGCACTGCATGTGAATTGTTTTTACTACTGTTGTTGCTACTTTTCTGGAAAAAAAAAATTGTAAGCCTGTTTCCTACCTTTCCTGTAATTAGTGTTCCAGATACAGATTTGCAGCATCCAGGACTGTTTGTAAGCTTCTGAGCCCCCCAAGCCTTTCTGTGTTGGAGGGAAGCCTTCTGGCTTATTAGTGGGAGTGGTAAGCATTAGGTAACCTGTCTACCACATAAGGAGTGGTTCTGGCCCAGAATTTGTAGTTATTGGCCATTTGGGCGGTCTTCCATCTCTCTCAACTTTCTGATTTGAAGGCCTGCATTTGCACTTGTTACTGTCCTGTAACTCCTGGGCCCATCTCATTTGCTCACTCCAAAAAAATTTTATCTGCTTTTACTGTATTTGGGTTTCTTCCTACTTTATTTTGCTTTTGCGTCATCTTAATAGTACTCAATTGTATTTATTACTGCTTGGTGTAACTCATTCTAAGCCTTTTAGTTTAAGCACTTGGGCTTCAAACCAGTTGTTTTACATTAAGAAGGTTTGTGGTCTGCACTGTAGTGGCAAAACAGGTAGCTTACATCTTTCTAAGTTGGGAACTGCTGATTGAGGGCTCAGTGTCTGTTATTCTAAAAGTGTATTAGTTCTGGTTTAAGCACTTGGGCTTCAGGCCAGTTATTTTACATTAAGAAGGTTCGTGGTCTGCACTCTTGTGGGAGGAGAGGCTGGACTCTGCCCTTCTGAGCTGGGAATTTCTGGTTAAAGGCTTATAGTGCCTGCATATTTGAACTGCTTCTTACTAAAATTGGTACACCTTGTTTGCTGTAGCATAGACTAGATCCAGGCCTGCTGAATCTAGCTTTGTTTGTATAACTTGAGCACTAATCCAGGCATTCTTTAAAGTATTCAATTGTATTTATTACTGCCTGGTAGTAACTTGATTAAAGTGTAGCTATCATTCTAAGTCTTTTGGATTAAGAACTTGGGCTTCAGACCAGTTGTTTTACATTAGGAAAGTTTGTGGCCTGCACTGTGGTGGCAGGACAGGTAGTTTACATCCTTCTAAGTTGGGAACTGCTGATTGAGGGCTCAGTGTCTGTTATTCTAAAAGTGTATTAGTTCTGGTTTAAGCACTTGGGCTTCAGGCCAGTTATTTTACATTAAGAAGATTTGTGGTCTGCACTCTTGTGGGAGGAGAGGCTGGACTCTGCCCCTCTGAGCTGGGAATTTCTGGTTAAAGGCTTATAGTGCCTGCATATTCGAACTGTTTCTTACTGAAATTGGTACACCTTGTTTGCTGTAGCATAGACTAGATCCAGGCCTGCTGAATCTAGCTTTGTTTGCATGCTTGTTGTTTGTTTGCTTGTTATTTCCCTGAAATGCTAATTCCATCTAAAATGCGGCTTTTCAGTGCTTCTGTGAATCCCTAGTGATATCTGCATTGCTTACTGCACTTATTTCCTTGTTTCACTTGAAAGAAAGTTACTGTTTGTCATTTCTGCATTTAAGTTACCTGTAACACATTGCATTTAAGTTACCTGGCACTTGCTCACTAAAGCAATTATATAAGTCAGCACTAAAAAATTAAAAGCACTACACCCTCTCAAACTCCCCTTGAGTACCTTGTTCCTCATTGGCCCTTTTTTTCAATTATAAAGGAATTCCCAATACTATTCTAGCATGTCCAAAGGTCAGTAGTCAATCTCCTCTCCGGTCCAGCTGGTGAATCTGGGAATCTTGAGGCAATGTTACAACTGTCTCATGTACACAGACAACCCTCTCCTCCTCCCAACAAATTCCAACACATGTGAGAGATGCAACCATATAGCCAAACTGGAGGCTAAGCTCTCTCAACTAAGTATTGGCGTAACCAGTCAGGAGGAGAAGGAAACCACACTCACTACAATTCCAGTCTCACATAGACCTACCACGACAGCAAACCAAACACATAAACACACAAAAACATACTCGGAGGCTCTAAATAAAAATCTGCCCCAAAACAAAACACGTGCAACACATAGCTCACAAAGCCAGTGTGCCAAACAGTCACAGTCCTTAAGGCTAAACAACACACCTGATACACTTGTAATAGGTGACTCTATTGTCAGGCACACTGACGTCCTGCTCACCAGGCTGAACAAGGAGAAGGTCACGGTGAGCTGCCTGTCGGGCGCTAGGATCCGCCACATAACACAAGCACTCAGGTCACTTCAAGGCAAGTACAAATATGACTCGGTCATTGTCCATGATGGTGTGAATGACCTGAGATGTACCTCCCTGGACTACATGAAAAGAGACATAGAGGAGCTCTCTGAGCATGTAGCCCAGGCCGGTATGACCCTGACTTTGAGTAGCATCTTAACCTCACCATGAATGATGCCACAATATGAAGACAAGATGATCAATTTCAACAATTGGCTTAAGTATTGGTGTCATTCAAAGGGGATCCAATGCCTGTCAGCCTGGGATGACATGCTCGACAAGCCACGATGCTTCACTAGGGACGGCTTGCACCTGTCACCCCTGGGCTTTCGGATATTGGCAAAGGCTCTTGCTTCCCCCATAGTGCCTTTTTTAGGCAAGGCTCAAAAGACAAACCCACCTCCATAGGTATCACAAGGGATAAGAAACTAACAATAATGCTACTCAACGCCAGAAGTCTAAACCTCAAGATGCACACACTCGAAACTCTCCTTAGCATGGAGAACATCGATATCTGTGCAGTAACAGAAACCTGGTTCAAGGCTCCCGAGAGCACCCCAGCACTACCAGGTTATACCTCATACCATGCTTTTCGGCCCCAAAACTTGGACTGAACCACAAAAGGAGGGGGAGTATCAATATTCGTCAAAGATACCCGCACCTCCAGGTTGGTGGCACAGCACGAAGCATCAGAGACTATCCATGTGCAGCTAACAGTGGGTAAAACTGCCTTCCAGTTTATAGCCTGCTACAGACCACCCTCCCAAACCCAGGAACCCCACTCGGCCTTCCTGAGAACACTGGAAAATATGAAGGTCTCTCCAAACACCATTATATTGGGCGACTTCAACTACCCAAACATAGACTGGGAGCATTACTCTAGCTCCAACACCCTAGCTCAAAGGTTCCTAGAATTTAAAAACTCAAATGCTATGGAACAACTTGTTACCACTCCCACAAGAGGGGAAACATACTGGACCTGATCATCACCAACATGGGGACTCTATGCTCCAGACCAGAAGTGTATCCCTCACTGGTAAGATCAGACCATAAACTAATCTCACTGGATATTCACATCCCGACCCCACCCCCTGCCCAGAAAACCACAGTGAAAAACTTCTCTAAAGCAAATTTCACACTCCTCAAAACCAAGGTGGAATCCTTCAAAGCCCCCGAGCCTGTGGAAAATATGGCCCAGACCGCAGAATCCTTTATAAACGCATTCTATGAACACCTTCAGGAATGCATGGATCATGCAATCCCAAATAAAACCAAGACCCAATCCTCCAAAGGCAGACATCCTGTCTGGTGGACCCCAGCCATAAACAAACTATACAATAGAAGGAGGAAGCTACTACATGATAGAGCAAAATCCCAAAAAGGGAAGGCATCTCTGATCAGTATTAGCAAAAAACTACGGGCACTCATAAAATCATCTAAGGCCAGCTTCGAGAGAAAAATTGCACAGGACACTAAGGATAATCACAAGGCTTTCTTTAGTTATGTTAGGAACCTGGGTGAGAATTCCCAGATATGCTCAGAATTACTCCAAAATGACAAAAAATACATTGAACCCACAGACATTGAGAACATCCTAGCTGACAGGTTCAGCACAAACTTCTCCCCCCCTCCCCACCAAAAGGGCAAATATCTATCCCAGCAGAGTGCTGCCCCCCCCCTGACATCTCAGATGCTCAGGTAAGAGCTGCCCTCTCCAAAGCAAAAAACACAGCATCAATGGGACCAGACAGTGTCCTGGGCTGCGTCTTACATAAACTCCAAGAAGAGCTAAACCCAAACATAAAACTACTGTTCAATCTCAGCCTTACTACAGGATATGTACCCAAAGAGTGGCGTACAGCAACAGTGGTCCCTCTCCACAAAGGTGGTGCCTCAACGGATCCTGGAAACTATCACCCCATAAGCCTGACTAGCTTGATCTGCAAAGCTATGGAAAGGATCATCATGGACCTTATAAATAAAGAAATTGGGGACCTACAGACACTGGATCCTACCCAGTTCAGCTTTAATGGCAGATCCTGCCTCTTAAACCTGGTAGATTTCTTTGAAACAGTCACCAAGGCCATTGACGAGGGGAAGGTGGTCCACACAGCCTACCTGGACCTCGCAAAAGCCTTTGATACAATACCCCACTCGGGCATTATAGATAAGCTCACCAGCTTAAATGTAAACCCCTATGTCACTAGATGGGTTGCAAACTGGCTCAAGGACAGAACCCACATGGTTAGAATTGCTGGAGCCATGTCAGACTCCAAACCAGTTACAAGTGGCGTCCCACAAGGCTCAGTCCTGGGACCTCTCTTGTTCGGTATATATTTCTCGGAGGTACAGGCCAACATGGAAGGACTGTGGCTGACCAAGTTCGCAGATGACTGCAAACTGGGCACCATAATCGACTCTCCAGCTGACACAAGCATCCTCCAAAAGGGCCTCATAGAAACAGACAACTGGTGCCAGAGACATGGCCTCAAGCTAAATGCCAAAAAGTGTATAGTCATCCCCTTTAGCAAAAACAAAGTGCCCACAAATTACCACATAGGTGGTAATCCATTAAGTACAGAAGAAGTAATTAGGGACCTGGGGACCCAAGTTGATAGCAATCTCTCATTTGACAACCACGTGGCCAAAGTGGTTAGAAAAACATTTTATTTAGCCCACCTAATCATGAAGGGATTCACATCTAGATCAGGGGAGGTCATTGTGCCTCTTTACTTATCCCTCATCAGGCCCATAATTGAGTACAATGCCCCTTTTGGGATGTACCTTACCAGACACCTGCAGCAACTGGAAAGACCCCAAAAGTACCTCACCAAGAGGATCAAAGGGCTCAAACAGATGCCATATGCTGCCCGGTTAAAGAAACTCCAGCTCTACTCAATGGCATACCGCCTGCTCAGAGGCGATCTGTGCCTGATGTATAAAGCCATGTCCAACCCAGAATTAATGGACATGCTGCACCTCAGAAAATCAAATCCCATCGAGCTACGCTCGAGAGACTTGAACCTCAGCACTGAAATAAATAGGACATGCTGGAGGGACAGATTCATAACCCAGAGACTCCCTTCACTCTGGAATAAAATCCCAGTCCAGGTTAGGCAGAGTCCCTCATTGACTCTCTTCAAGAGGAATCTTGATGAGTGGATGGGAGATCGTAGGTTTACCCCGGGTATCACTTCTGTGTCACTGTTAGACAGAGGCACAGTATACTAACCTCGAAAAAGGGCATAGCAAAATTAATTTAAAATGGGTGGCGAAAGACAAACACACTCTGGCTAGGCTTATAAATGCCCTAGGGCAGATAGCCTAGTATGAACCTATGAACCTATAAGCCAGACCAATTATCCAAACAATAACAGTGGCAGGAATGCCCTGGCTAGATTAGACCAGTTCAATTCACTTTCTCTCACTAAGAAAACAGATAGGCCTCTAGACAAAGGATTTCACTACAAACTGAGGTCAACACTAATAACAGATATTCAGCTTTATCACACAACATAAAAGTGAATAAAAAACAGTTGTACTGATTACAGAGATATTAAATCAAAAGTGCAGACAATCATTGAGAATAAACTCAATTTTTCTAAATATCACATGAGGGAGTAAGTCAGTCTCTCTACAAAAGCTTGAGCAACAGGTATATCTGATGTAAAACACTGGCTATTGAAAGCACAGAAACACTAACCAAACCAATTATCCAAACAATAACAGTTGCAGGAATGCCTTGGCTGGATTAACCCAGTTCAGTTGACTTTCTCTCACTAACAAAACAGATAGGCCTCTAGACAAAGGATTTCACCACAAACTGAGGTCAAAACTCATTGCCATAAACAAACTTTACAACAAAAGAAAGAAACTGTTGCAGAAAAGAGGAAAATCTCAGGATGCAAAAAACTTCCTTACCAGCCTCAGTAAGAAACTGAGATCCCTCATAAAATCCTCCAAAGCTAGTTACGAAAATAAAATTGCCAAAGATTCCAAAGACAACAACAAGGCATTCTATAACTATGTCAAGAATCTAAATGGCAATGCTCAGATCTGCTCTGAGCTAAAACAGAATGGCATTAAATATACTGATCCCAAGGATATTGCCAATATCCTGGCAGATCGATTCAGTGCCAACTTCACCCCTCTCACCCCTAAATGGCCCATCTCAATACCGGAAGGGTGCCAAATTCCTGTAATACTCGTCACACAGGTAAAAAATGCACTCTCCAAAGCTAAGAATACAGCATCCATGGGACCAGATGACATCCCAGGCTGTGTACTACATGAACTACAATATGAACTGGCACCTCACCTAAGTGTCATGTTTAATCATAGCCTCACCTCAGGTTTCGTGCCCACTGAGTGGTGCACAGCTACAGTTATCCCACTCCACAAGGGGATCCACCTTGGATCCTGGAAACTACCATCCCATCAGTCTGACAAGCCTTATCTGCAAGGCCATGGAGTGTATTATCATGGAACTTATAAACAAAGACATTGGCAACCTTCAAACACTGGACCCCACCCAGTTTGGGTTCGTGAAGGGCCGATCTTGTCTCCTGAACTTGATTGACTTCTTCGAATCAGTCTCCAGAGCCATGGACAAGGGTAAGGTGGTCCACACAGCCTATCTAGACCTTGCCAAGGCCTTTGACACCATCCCCCACTCTGGAATCATACATAAACTTACTAAGCTGGGCATTAATCCCTACATCACCCAATGGGTTGCTAACTGGCTTACTGATAGAACCCACACTGTAAAAGTAGCCGACTCCAAATCCAGCTCCAGACAAGTGACCTCAGGGTTCAGTCCTGGGACCACTCTTGTTTGGCATCTACTTCTCTGAAGTACAGGCCAACACTAAGGGACTCTGGATAACAAAGTTTGCAGATGACTGCAAACTGGCAGCCATTAATGAATCCCCAAATGATGTGGATACTCTACAAAAGGGCCTTACAGAAACAGATGCTTGGTGCCAGAGCCATGGGTTCAAGCTCAATGCCAAGAAATGTATAGTTACCCCCTTTGGGAAAAAACATGTATCTGTGAATTACCATATAGGTGGCAGTACACTAAACACTGAAAGTTTGATAAGAGACTTAGGGACACAGGTGGACAGTGGTCTCACCTTCGATAACCACATCGCCACAACAGTCAGGAAATCCTTCTATGTGGCACACCTCATCACTAAGGGCTTTTCATCCAGAAAAAAGGAGGTCATTGTCCCACTGTACTCATCCCTCATTAGACCCATTATAGAATACAATGCCCCATTTGGTATGTACCTCTCAACACATCTGCTACAACTGGAAAGGCCACAGAAATACCTCACTAAAAGAATCACAGGCCTAAAGTAGATGCCCTACGCTGACCGCCTTAAAAAACTCCAGCTATACTCTGTCGCATATCATCTACTCAGAGGCGATCTTTGCTTAACATACAAGGCCATGTCAAACCTAGAGCTGTTGGACATGCTACACTTAAGGAAATCCCAATCCCTCAGAGCCACAAGCTCCAGGAATCTAAACCTTGTCATCACAATAAACAAAACATGCTGGAGGGATAGGTTTCTGACCCAGAGACTCCCCAGACTCTGGAATAGATTGCCCATACATGTCAAGCAGAGTGCCTCTTTGGTCCTCTTCAAAAGGAACCTTGACAATTGGATGGGAGAAAGGAAATTCACCCCGGGGATCATGTCAGTTGCCCTGCTAGACAGGGGTCCAGGGAAGTAAATAGTGTGGGAAGAAATAGCCAGGGAATTGTTATGGCTAGGCTTGTATAGGCCCTAGGGCTGATAGCCTAGTACCAACCTATGAACCTTTACCACACAACAAAAAGGAGAGTAAAAAGCAGTTGTACAGATTACAGAGATATTATATCAAAAGTGCAGACAATAATTGAGAATAAACTCTTATCTTTTCTAAATATCACAGAAGGCAGTAAGTCAGTCTCTATATAACAGCTTGAGCAACAGGTTTATCTGATTTAAAACACTGGCTATTTAAGGCACAGAAATGGAAATCAGACCAATTATCCAAACAATAACAGTAGCAGGAATGCCCTGGCTAGATTAGAACAGTTCTGTTCACTTTCTCTCACTAAGAAAACAGATAGGCCTCTAGACAACGGATTTCACTATAAACTGAAGTCAACACTAAAAACAGATATTCAGCTTTATTACACAACAAAAAGGTGAGAAAAACAGTTGTACTGATTACAGAGATATTAAATCAAAAGTGCAGGCAATAATTTAGAATAAACTTGTATATTTTCTAAATATCACAGCAGGCAGTAAGACAGTCCCTCTGCAACAGCATGAGCAACAGGTATATCTGATTTAAAACACTGGCTATTTAAGGCAGGGAAAGAGAAACCAGACCAATTATACAAACAATAAGAGTTGCAGGAATGCCCTGTCTAGATTAAACCAATTCTGTTCACTTTCTCTCACTAACAAAACAGATAGGCCTATAGACAAATGATTTCACTACAAACTGAGGGCAACACTAAGAGATATTCAGCTCTATCACACAACAAAAAGGAGAGTAAACAGTTGTACATATTTCAGAGCTATTAAATCAGAAGTGCAGAAGATAATTGAGAATAAACTATTATCCTTTCTAAATATCACAGCACAGCAGGCAGTAAGTCAGTCTCTCTGCAACAGCTTGAGCAACAGGAATATCTGATTTCATATCTGACCTCATCTATCTATATATATATATATATATCCATCTTTGCTTTTATATATTTATATATATATATCCATCTTTTCATATTCATCTATGTCTATCAACTTAGCATATATTTGTATGTATGCATATATTAGTTTTTTATATATATGTATGGCTTTTACACTTTTTGCACATATGTCAAACTTTTTATGTATGGTTTTTAGATGTTTCATATGTTTATATATTCATACATTTTTCTTTAATAGTTACAATATTGGAAGATGTGTTATATATATATATATGGACTTAGAGTGCACAATGTGTCTGCAACATCTGAGTACTTACTCTTACATATTTTCATATATTAGATTTAAGCTGTTTGCCTCATGGATCTTTTTCATATATGTATGGTTCTTTGCAGTTCTTGCACATATGTCAAATTCTTTATGTGTGTTTTTTAGATGTTTTATATGTTATATGTTATATATATATATATATATATATATATATATATATATATATATATATATATACATTAATTTTAAAAGGTATAATATTGGAAGATGTGCTATATATATGGACTTAAAGTGCACAATGTTGTTTACAACATCTGAGTATATATTTCTACATATTTTTTATATATTAGATTTAAGCTGTTTGCCTTAAGTACTATGTGGATTATTTATATGTATTTAGTAGTTTCAACATTTCCCTTTTAAAATACTCTCCCATTTTATTATTTTACTAATTGCTTAATTGATATGCTTATATATTTTGAACATTTTAAGTCAGAATTTGTTAAGAGATCTGAGGAAGCTGATTACAACGAAAGCGCTTATCTCATGGAATAAAGTTTTGCTTTTTCATACATCTACTTCGTGATTTGTTGAGAACATTACTGGATATCCCTGGATTATTCATTGTACTATCACAGTTTGGCAAATTCATTGATATATTTGCTTCGCTCCTACTTGTTTTCTTTTTGACTAATATTTATTTATGCAACTTGGTAAGGAGCGTTTACCTGGCTGGTAGCGTTTCATCTACAGTGTTATTTTTATCGTTCTATATATCGCCACCAGCAGGAGCAGATTGTTTATATTGTCATGGCCAACATTGAGCTCGATTATGTTCCGCGAGGTGAACACCAGCAGAATGATGCCCTTAGGAAAAGATTTTGGCAATACCTTGATGGTACTATGAATGCCTCTTGGCATTTTGAGAGTTTGGCACCCACTGATGATGTCACAGCTGTGACCGGTGATATGGAGAGGTTGCATAAATGTTTGGACGAAATGGAGAAGAGCTTTTTTAAGTTAAAACGTCTTCAAGTGCAATGGATGCACCTACAGTTCTGCCTTGACAAAAAGATAATTCCATGCGGTCTTCACGTTTTTAATATGCCTAGCCAGGGTCGCGACTACCCGGATTTGCTAGCAGCATGGCAGAAAATCAATCTGGAAGTTAGTCGTAAGTACTTAAAATTACTTATTGACTTCTTCCAACCGGAAGAAGCTATTTTGACTGAAGATATCAACAGAAAACAGTGCATAGTGTTTAAAGAATTTGCTGATGACATTGTACAGCTGCTTTTTGAAAATTTGTTGGATGGCGTTCTTGCACTTGAACGCAAGCTGTTACAGCAGAAGAGACACAAAATTATTAGAGACTTAAACGATTTTAAAATGGGCCATGTCTTTGCATGGCCCAGGTATGGACATACTAGTATTAATAATAATGTGAATTCTGATTTTACTAATGGTGATAGGAGTCGGAATGTACCCTCTATTAATTCTATTAACTCTGTTAAACCACAGTTAACACAACATGGCCATGCAGGGGATAGGAATGTTGTTTATAGTGAGACTCAAGCACTATTAGTGAATGATACCAATATGAATGTGAACGATGTTATGGCAAACAGGACACAGTCGAAATGTTTTGTAGATAAAGTTAACACTGAGCAGACAAGCACATTGAAAGGGACAATATCTAGAACTGAAGTTGTGAATGTGACATTAAATGGAGAGGCTATAGAACCTGATGGAATGACAAATAACATAAATGATTCAGTAGATGTAATTCATCTAATACATCCCAGTATGCACTCAGAAACTAATTTGTTTCCCACAGTACAAATAGTCAAAGATAAACCCATATGTAGAGAGCCTGAGGCTGAACCAGTAGTTAGACCAAAAGCACTGAGTAATTTAGTAGATTCATGTTTAGATGTGAACTCGCATGTTTCTTTTCCCTTACCAGTTCGTCTAGAAAAGGGTCCAAGACGGACACATTCCATGAGCCGTGGCCGGCAAAAGAGGAAGTTTTCAGGGGAATTCTTACCGAACCAAACCCTGAAAAAGATGTGGAACAGCAAGGACAAGCGTTAGTTTTTAATTTATCTAGTGTAATTTTAACAGAAGATGATATGAGGCTATTAAGCAAGGGGTTGAATTTTATTCCCAAAAGCCGTAGTACATTGACAAAAATGATAGTAGATTTGAAACTATTTTGTAGAAATATTATGCTCAAATTTCTATATAAAGATTCTAGTATTGGGGCTTCACAAGATAGAGGCTTTATTTTTAAAAACTTAAGTGAATATGTACCTACACATCATCCGTTAGTAGAAACGTTTTTACGTTTGACGGAGGAAGAATTATATAGATACTATAATGGAAATTCTAACAATAGATTCATGAAGAAAGATAACCTTACTTGTAAGGAGAGATTGAGTCTCAAAAAGTTACAGGATGATTCTACCATTATTATTAGACCAGCAGACAAAGGTGGCCGTGTCGTAGTCATGGATGTATTGCATTATTATAATTCCATGCGGATCATGTTAAATGATTCCTCTTATCAAGCTACTACAGTAGATGTGTCTCAGGATGTTATTAGATACATAAGTGACACCCTCCTGGACATTTACAAGAGCCAATTGATTGATAAAGATTTGTATGAATATCTTACTATTAAAGCACCTATCATCCCCATTATGCATGGCTTAGCGAAGATACACATGGATGCTCGGGGCCCACCTATGAGACCAATAGTTTCTGGTCGAGGATGGGTCACTGAACACCTTTCAGTATACATAGAGAAAAACTTGAGACCGATCCTTAATACTAATGCATTTGTATTGAAGGATTCTAAACAGTTTTTGATAGAATTATACGAATGTGTTAAACATCACAATGTTTTAGAAGATTATGTATTTGCTACTTTTGACATACAGTCACTGTTTACAGTCATCCCCAATACAATAGGACTTAGTTATATATTTGAATATCTGAGTGAACATAGTGATTGCACTACTGTTAAGATTGACCTATTGGTGCATTTCCTGGAGTTGGTCTTAGAAAATAATTTGTTAATTTTTGATGATAAGATCTATAAACAGTTAGATGGCGTAGCAATGGGCACACCGTGTGCCAACAGCTACGCCAATATGTTCCTAGCCTATTGGGAGGAACATAGTTTATTCCGAGAGGCTTTATTTAGGGAACACGTTGTTTTCTATCGTCGTTTCGTTGACAACGTTTTTGTTCTTTGGAAAGGGACCATTGAACAGCTCAATTTGATGTCAAATATCATGAACAATTTAACTAGCTATCTTAAATTCACCATGAACTACTCATCAGATAAGATAGCGTTCTTAGACCTTTACATTGAGAAACTGTCTAATGGTCTTATTAATACTGGAGTTTTTAGGAAAGCTTGTTATTGTAATTCATTATTAATGAGATCAAGTATGCATCCACCTTTTGTTTTTAAGAATATTATGAAGGGGCAGGCTATTAGAGCCTCCAGGTTAAATCCGACAGATGGAGGATTTTTGGTTGAATTAGATGATTTAAAAAATAGGCTGTTACACAGAGGGTACAATATTAATGAAGTTACTCACTCTTTAGAACAAACGCATGATCTATGACATACGGTAGCCACACCATACTTTGGACCTTCAGACGTCCTGGGAAACATTAACAGGCATATGATTCAACATCCCACCACTAAGTTTTTAACCACTTTCACTTCAGATTATCTAGAAGTTAGAGAAATTATTAGCAGGTATTGGTCCATCTTTCAGGTGGATGATGACCTGAAGAACATAGTGGGAGATATTCCCAGATTTCAATACAGGAATAAGAATAACCTAAAGAGGATGTTATGTTACCCAAGGCAGGGAAAGAAGGATAAGATGACAGGACACACTGAGCCCTGTGAACATTGTAATTTTTGTTCATTTATTGACACTAATGATGATTTTATACATCCAGATTCACAGATAACTATTAGGACGAACGTCATTGCAAACTGCATGATGTGCCATGTAGTATACCTTGCTGTTTGTCAGATTTGTTCCTGTTTCTATGTGGGCAAAACAAACCGCCCACTTAGAGACAGAGTAAGGGAGCACATCTACCACATCAAGAAAGGATCATTATACAACGCTTTGGCTAAACATGTCAGTCTCTTTGGGTATACACATAAGTTTCTTTTCAGGGTTCTAGAGGTCATATTTCCGAACAAGAGAGGGGGTGACATAAGGACATACACTGAAAATAAGGAGAGTGACCGGATTGTTCTCCTCAGAGCTGATAGTGGGTATGGTTTAAATGAGAGAGCCTCAATAAAACCTAGGCTTAGGGGACGTAGAAACATCAGATGAATTACTATTTGGAATGCACACTCAATATTACATATGAGTGAATGCGTTTCTTAATATTTCCATGGCCTATGCCTAACATACACATACATATACCTCATCTATCTATATATATATCCAGCTTTGCTTTTATATATTTATATATATATATCCATCTTTTCATATTCATCTATGTCTATCAACTTAGCATATATTTGTATGTATGCATATATTAGTTTTTTATATATATGTATGGCTTTTACACTTTTTGCACATATGTCAAACTTTTTATGTATGGTTTTTAGATGTTTCATATGTTTATATATTCATACATTTTTCTTTAATAGTTACAATATTGGAAGATGTGTTATATATATATGGACTTAGAGTGCACAATGTGTCTGCAACATCTGAGTACTTACTCTTACATATTTTCATATATTAGATTTAAGCTGTTTGCCTCATGGATCTTTTTCATATATGTATGGTTCTTTGCAGTTCTTGCACATATGTCAAATTCTTTATGTGTGGTTTTTAGATGTTTTATATGTTTTATATATATATATATATATATATATATATATATATATATATATATATATACATTATTTTTAAAAGGTATAATATTGGAAGATGTGCTATATATATGGACTTAAAGTGCACAATGTTGTTTACAACATCTGAATATATATTTCTACATATTTTTTATATATTAGATTTAAGCTGTTTGCCTTAAGTACTATGTGGATTATTTATATGTATTTAGTAGTTTCAACATTTCCCTTTTAAAATAGTCTCCCATTTTATTATTTTACTAATTGCTTAATTGATATGCTTATATATTTTGAACATTTTAAGTCAGAATTTGTTAAGAGATCTGAGGAAGCTGATTACAGCGAAAGCGCTTATCTCATGGAATAAAGTTTTGCTTTTTTATACATCTACTTCGTGATTTGTTGAGAACATTACTGGATATCCCTGGATCATTCATTGTTTGGCAAATTCGTTGATATATTTGCTTCGCTCCTACTTGTTTTCTTTTTGACTAATATTTATTTATGCAACTTGGTAAGGAGCGTTTACCTGGCTGGTAGCATTTCATCTACAGTGATTTAAAACATTGACTATTCAAGGCACATAAACAGAAATCAGAACAATTATACAAACAATAACAGTGGCAGGAATGCCCTGGCTATATTAAACCAGTTCTGTTCACTTTCTCGCACTAGGAAAACAGATAGGCCTCTAGACAAAGGATTTCACAACAAACTGAGGTCAACACTAATAACAGATATTCAGCTTTATCACACAACATAAAGGTGAGCAAAAAACAGTTGTACTGATTACAGAGATATTAAATCAAAAGTGCAGATGACAATTTAGAATAAACTCTTATCTTTTCTAAATATCACAGCACAGCAGGCAGAAAGTCTGTCTGTCTGCAAAAGCTTGAGCAACAGGTATATCTGATTTAAAACACTGGCTTTTTAAGGCACAGAAACAGAAACCAGACCACTTATCCAAACAATAACATTGCAGGAATGTCCTGGCTGGATTAAACCAGTTCTGTTCACTTTCTCTCACTAAGAAAACAGATAGGCCTCTAGACAAAGGATTTCACTACAAACTGAGGTCAACACTAACAGATATTCAGTTCTATCACACAACAAAAGGAGAGTAAAAAAACAGTTGTACAGACTACAGAGATATTAAAAATAAAGTGAAGAAGATAATTGAGAATAACCTATTACCTTTTCTAAATATCACAGCAGGCAGTAAGTCAGTCTCTCTGCAACAGCTTGAGCAACAGGTATATCTGATTTAAAACACTGGCTATTTAAGGCAGAGAAACAGAAATCAGACCAATTATCCGAACAATAACAGGTGCAGGAATGCCATGGCTAGATTAAACCAGTTATGTTCATTTCTCAGGTTTCGTGCCCACCGAGTGGCGCAGAGCTACAGTTATCCCACTCCACAAGGGGGGATCCACCTTGGATCCCGGAAACTAACATCCCATCAGTCTGACGAGTCTTATCTGCAAGGCCATGGAGCATATTATCATGGAATTTATAAACAAAGACATTGGCAACCTTCAAACACTGGACCCCACCCAGTTTGGGTTCGTGAAGGGCTGATCTTGTCTCTTGAACCTGATTGACTTCTTTGAATCAGTCTCCAGAGCCATGGACAAGGGTAAGGTGGTCTACACAGCCTATGTAGACCTTGCCAAGGCCTTTGACACCATCTCCCACTCTGGAATCATAGATAAACTCACTAAGCTGGGCATTAATCCCTACGTCATCCAATGGGTTGCTAACTGGCTTACTGATAGAACCCACACTGTAAAAGTAACCAACTCCAAATCCAGCTCCAGACAAGTGACAAGTGGAGTACCTCAGGGTTCAGTCCTGGGAACGCTCTTGTTTGGCATCTATTTCCATGAAGTACAGGCTAACACTAAGGGACTCTGGCTAACAAAGTTTGCAGATGACTGCAAACTGGGAGCCATTATTAAATCCTCAAATGATGTGGATACTCTACAAAAGGGCCTTACAAAAACAGATGCTTGGGCCAGAGCCATGGGCTCAAGCTGAATGTCAAGAAATGTATAGTTATCACATTTGGGAAAAAAACATGTACCCATGAATTACCATATAGGTGGCAGTACACTAAACACCGAAAGAGTGATAAGAGACTTAGGGACACAGGTGGACAGTGGTCTCACCTTCTATAACCACATCGCCACAACAGTCAGAAAATCCTTCTATGTGGCACACCTCATCACTAAGGGCTTTTCATCCAGAAATAAGGAGGTCATTGTCCCATTGTACTCATCCCTCATTAGACCCATTATAAAATACAACGCCCTGTTTGGTATGTACCTCTCAAGACATCTGCAACAACAGAAAAGGCCACAGAAATACCTCACTAAAAGAATCACAGGCCTAAAGCAGATGCCCTACACTAACCACCTTAAAAAACTCCAGCTATACTCTGTCGCATATCGTCTACTTAGAGGTGATCTCTGCTTAACATACAAGGCATGTCAAACCCAGAGCTGTTGGACATGCTACACTTAAAGAAATCCCAAACCCTCAGCGCCATACGCTCCAAGGATCTAAACCTTGTCATCACAATAAACAAAACATGCTGGAGGGATAGGTTCCTGACCCAGAGACTCCCCAGACTCTGGAATAGATTGCTCATACATGTCAAGCAGAGTGCCTCTTTGGTCCTCTTCAAAAGGAACCTTGACCATTGGATGGGAGAAAGGAAATTCACCCTGGGGATCACGTCAGTCACCCTGCTAGACAGGGGTCCAGGGAAGTAAATAGTGTGGGAAGAAATAGCCAGGGAATTGTTATGGCTAGGCTTGGATAGGCCCTAGGGCTGATAGCCTAGTACCAACCTATGAACCTATGAATCATTTCTGAATATCACAGCAGGCAGTAAGTCAGTCTCTCTGCAACAGCTTGAGTAACAGGTATATCTGACTTAAAACACTGGCTATTTAAGGCACAGAAAGAGAAACAAGACAAATTATCCAAAAAATAACAGTTGCAGGTCTGCCCTGGCTAGATTAAACCAGTTCTGTTCACTTTCTCTCACTAAGAAAACAGATAGGCCTCTAGACAAAAGATTTCACCACAAACTGAGGTCAACACTAACAGATATTCAGCTCTATCACACAACAAAAAGGACAGTAAAAAACAGTTGTACAGATTACAGAGACATTAAATCAAAAGTGCAGACAATAATTGAGAATAAACTCTTATCCTTTCTAAATATCACAGCAGGCAGTAAGTCAGTATCTCTGCAACAGCTTGAGCAACAGGTATATCTGAGTTAAAGCACTGGCTATTCAAGACACAGAAACAGAAGCCAGACCAATTATCCAAACAATAACACTTGCAGGAATGCATTGGCTGGATTAACCCAGTTCTGTTCACTCTCTATCAGTAAGAAAACAGATAGGCCTCTAGACAAAGGATTTCACTAAAAAGTGAGGTCAACACTAAGAGATAGTCAGCTCTATCCGACAATAAAAAAGTGAGTAAAAAATAGTTGTGCAGATTTCACAGATATTAAATCAAAAGTGCAGATGATCATTGAGAATAAACTCATCTTTTCTAAATATCACAGGAGGGAGTAAGTCAGTCTCTCTACAAAAGCTTGAACAACAGGTATAACTTATTTAAAAAATGGCTATTTAAGGCACAGAAAAACTTACCAGACCAATTATCCAAACAATAACAGTTGCAGGAATGCCTTGGCTGGATTAAACCAGTTCTGTTCACTTTCTCTCAATAAGAAAACAAATAGGCCTCTAGAAAAACAATTTCACCACAAACTGAGGTCAAAACTCATAGATATTCAGCTCTATCACACAACAAAAAGGAGAGTAAAAACAGTTGTACAGATTACAGAGATATTAAATCAAAAGTGCAGACAATAACTGAGAATAAACCCTTATCTTTTCTAAATATCACAGCAGGCAGTAAGTCAGTCTCTCTGTAACACCTTGAGCAACAGGTTTATCTGATTTACAACACTGACTATTTAAGGCACAGAAATGGAAATCAGACCAATTATCCAAACAATAACAGTGGCAGGAATGCCCTGGCTAGATTAAACCAGTTATTTTCACTTTCTCTCACTAAGGAAACAGACAGGCCTCTAGACAAAGAATTTTACAACAAACTGAGGTCAACACTAATAATAGATATTCAGCTTTATCACAAAAAAGGTGAGTAAAAACAGTTGTACTGATTACAGAGATATTAAATCAAATGTGCAGATGATAACTGGGAATAAACTCTTATC
This sequence comes from Protopterus annectens, assembly GCF_019279795.1. Classification (NCBI taxonomy): domain Eukaryota; kingdom Metazoa; phylum Chordata; order Ceratodontiformes; family Protopteridae; genus Protopterus; species Protopterus annectens. Next base: position 1,100,575,790 of record NC_056735.1, on the reverse strand, counting down.
TTTTCTAAATATCACAGCAGGCAGTAAGTCAGTCTCTCTGCAACAGCTTGAGCAACAGGCATATCTGACTAAAAACACTGGCTATTTAAGGCAAAGAAACAGAAACCAGACCGATTATGCAAAAAATAAGAGTTGCAGGAATGCCCTCTCTAGATTAAACCAGTTCTTTTCTCTTTCTCTGACTAACAAAACAGATAGGCCTATAGACAAAGGATTTCACTACAGAAGGCAACATTAAGAGATATTCAGCTCTATCACACAACAGAATGATACCACAGTACAATGACAAAATGATTGACTTCAACAATTGGCTAAGCTTCTGGTGTCATTCTAAGGGGATCCAGTATCTGTCTGCTTGGGATGACATGGTCAACAGACCACGATGCTTTATCACAGATGGCCTGCACCTGCTGCGCCTGGGATTCCGGATAGTGGCTAAGGCTCTTGCTGCCCCTAGTGCCTTTTTTATGCAAGGTTCAAATAACAAATTCACCACCATAACAGGAACAGGGAAGCAAAAACTGAGGGTAATGCTACTCAATGCTAGAAGTCTAAATCTCAAAATGCACTAACTCAAGGCACTCCTTAAAATGGACAGCATCGATATCTGTGCAGTGACTGAAACCTGGTTCAAGTCTCCGGAGAGCACCACTGCACTAAAAGGCTATAACTCATACCATACATTTCGGCCATGTAACCTGGACTGAAACACCAAAGGCAGAGGTGTGTCCATATTCATTAAGGCTATCCACGCCTCCAGGCTAGTTGCTTAGCATAATGCATCCGAGGTTATCCAAGTGCAACTAACTCTGGGCAAAACTGCAATCCAAATTGTAGCTTGCCACAGATCCCCCACCAGGTCCCAGGATTCCCACTCCTCTTTTCTTGATATACTGGAAAATATTAGGGTTCAACCAAACACCCTAATAATGGGCGACTTCAACTACCCCACCTTTAACTGGGAAAACTACTTGTGTACCAACTCCTTAGTTCAACGCTTTCTGGAATTTATAAACTCCAATGCCATGGATCAACTTATCCACACCCCCACCAGGGGCAACAATATCCTAGACCTAGTAATTACCAACATGAGTGACCGGTGTTCCACACCTGAAGTCAACTCCTCGTTGGTCCGATCCGACCATAAGCTAATCACCCTTGATATCCACATTCCGCCCCCACCCCCCATTAAGGAAACCACAGTAAAAAAATTTCTCCAAAGCCAACTTCATGCTTCTTAAGACAGAAGTGGCGAACTTCATGGCACCCATGAAGATGGACAATACAGTTACAACTGCTGAATCCTACACAAATGCACTTACATGAGTGCATGGATTGTGCTATCCCAAACAGAGCCAAGATGCTATCCTCTAAAAAAAGGAAGCCAATCTGGTGGTCCCCTGCCATAAACAAACTGTACAACAGAAGGAAGAAACTGTTGTAAAAGAGAGTAAAATCCCATGAGTGGAGGAGCTCCCAGGTAAGCCTCACTAAGAAGCTGAGATCCCTTATAAGATCCTCCAAATCTAGCTACAAAAACAAAATTGCCACTAATTCCAAGGACAACCACAAAGCATTCTATAGCTATGTCAAGAATCTTGATGGCAACACCCAAATCTGCTCTGAGTTACAGCACATAGGCAAGAAAATTACAGAGCCAACTGATATTTCCAACATCCTGGCAGATAGGTTCAGTGCTAACTTTACCCCCCTCTCACCCCCTACAGGGCCCATATCTATACAGGAAGAATGCAGAGCCCCTGTAATCACAAATACGTAGGCAAAGGCTGCACTCTCTAAAGCCACAAACACAGCATCTGTGGGACCGGACAACATCCCAGGCTGCATTTACATGAACTTCAGAACAAACTGGCTCCCCACTTAAGCAGCATGTTCAATAATAGCCTTGCATCAGGCTTTGTGCCCACTGAATGGCGCACAGCAACAGTTATCCCATTCCACAAAGGGGGAGCCACCACTGATCCTGGGAACTATCGACCTATTAGCCTGATGAGCCTGGACTGCAAGGCCATGGAACTCATAAACAAAGACATTGGTAACCTACAAACTCTGGATCCCACCCAGTTCGGGTTTGTGAAAGGCAGATCATGCCTCCGGAACCTGATCAACTTCTTTGAGGCAGTCAACAAAGCTGTAGATGAGGGTAAGGTGGTTAACACAGCCTATCTTGACCTCGCCAAGGCTTTCGACACCATCCCCCATTCTGGAATTATAGCTAAACTCACTAAACTAGGTATAAATCCCTACATCACAAGATGGGTTGCCAAATGGCTCACTGACAGAACCCACACTGTAAAAGTTGCAGACTCTAAATCTGACCTCAAGCAGTGACAAGTGGAGTACCACAGGGTTCCATCCTGCGACCTCTCCTGTTTGGTATCTACTTCTCTGAAGTACAGGCTAACACAGAAGGCCTTTGGCTAACAAAGTTCACATATGACTGCAAACTAGGAGCCATAGACAAGTCCCCAAATGATGTGGACATCCTACAGAAGGGCCTCGTAGAGACAGATGCCTGGTGTCAGAGCCATAGCCTCAAGCTCAATGCCAAAAAGTGCAGTGACATCCCCTTTTGTAAAAACTCTGTACCCATAAACTACCACATAGGCAGCAATCTACTTAACACCGAATGTGTGATAAGAGACCTTGGGACCCAGGTGGACAGCAGTTTCTCCTTTGATAGTCACATCGCCACAGTAGTCAGGAAGTCCTTCTATGTGGCACACCTCATCATAAAAGGGTTCTCATCCAGGAAAAAAGAGGTAATTGTTCCCCTCTACTCAACACTCATTAGACCCATTATAGAGTACAACACCCCATTTGGAATATACCTAACAAGAAATCTGCAGCAGCTGGAAAGGCCAAAGAAGTACCTCACAAAGAGGATTACTGGCCTCAAACAAATGTCCTACACTGACCACCTCAAATAACTCAAGCTTTACTCCATAGCATATCGCCTACTCCGAGGTGATCTTTGCCTAACATATAAAGCTATGTCAAACCCAGAGCTGTTGGACATGCTACACCTAAAGAAATCCCAATCCCTCCGAGCTACACGCTCTAGGGACCTACACCTTGTCACTACAAAAAACAGGACGTGCTGGAGGGATAGATTCCTGTACCAGAGACTTTCCATACTCTGGAAAGAGCTACCCATCTATGTCAAGCAAAGTTCTTCATTGGCACTCTTCAAGAAAAATCTTGATGAGAGGATGGGAAATAGGAAATACACCCCATGGATCACTTCTGTGTCTCTGTTCGACAGTGGCACAGGAAAATAACTTCTTGGGTGGCGTAAGCCAAGGTACCTTGTTAGCTAGGCTTATGTAGGCCCTTGGGCTGATAGCCTAGTACCTACCCATGAACCTATGAACAAAAAGGAGAGTACAAAACAGTTGTACAGATTTCATAGATATTAAATCAAAACAGCGGATGATAACTCAGAATAAACTATTATCTTTTTTAAATATCACAGCACAGCAGGCAGTAAGTCAGTCTGTCTGCAACAGCTTGAGCAACAGGTATATCTGATTTAAAACACTGGCTATTTAAGGCACAGAAACAGAAACCAGACCAATTATCCAAACAATAAGAGTTGCAGGAATGCCCTGGCTAGATTAAACCAGTTCTCTTCACTTTCTCTCCCTAAGAAAACAGATAGGCCTCTAGACAAAGGATTTCACTACAAACTGAGGTCATTACTAACATATATTCAGCTTTATATCACACAACAAAAAGGAGAGTAAAATAAAGTTGTACATATTATAGAGATATTAAATCAGAACTGCAGATCAGATGATAATTCAGAATAAACACTTATCTTTTCTAAATACCAACAGAAAAAAAAGCTATTCAGCTCAGTCCAAGGACTAACCAAATGGTCAAAAGTAGCAACGGATTCACCAATAAGTGCCTCTCACCATTTACTCGTCACAGCGAAATGTTAGCAGCTTACTAAAATAAAATTCCTCACTTCCTGGACTTCGCTTGAACAAAACAGCTTATTCACAGCCAAACAACACAAGTGAAGTGAAAGAAAACAAGTAAAATCCAATCCAAATAATCGAAAAAATGAAGTAATTGTACTTAATACAGTTAAGCGCTTTCACCCAACAAACTGGGCTTCCTCAGAACTGCAAATACCATTCAACTGACACTTTAAATAACATTTTTGGCGCCAACACATTTGATTTTTTGTGTATGTGTTCTCTTAAAGCAACAGCATCATTAAATTTCATTCATTTTTTCTCCATAATATAAATTAATACAAATCCATACCTTCCTCTTAAAATACAATAACCTTCATTTTTTTCGATTATTTGGATTGGATTTTACTTGTTTTCGTTCACTTCACTTGTGTTGTTTGGCTGTGAATAAACTGTTTTGTTCAACTGAAGTCCAGGAAGTGAGGAATTTTATTTTAGTAAGCTGCTAACATTTCGCTGTGATGAGTAAATGATGAGAGGCACTTATTGGTGAATCCGTTGCTACTTTTGACCTTTTCTAAATGTCACAGGAGGCATTAAGTCAGTCTCTCTGCAATAGCTTGAGCAACAGGTATATCTGATTTAAAACACTGGCTATTTATGACACAGAAGCACAAGCCAGAGCAATTATCCAAACAATAACAGTTGCCAGAATGCCCTGGCTGGATTAAACCAGTTCTGTTTACCTTCTCTCACTAAGAAAACAGATAGAACTCAAGACAAAGGATTTCACTACAAACTGAGGTCAACACTAATCACAGATATTCAGCTTTATCACACAACAAAAAGGTGAGTAAAAAACAGTTGTACTGATTACAGAGATATTAAATCAAAAGTGCAGATGACAATTTAGAATAAACTCTTATCTTTTCTAAATATCACAGCACAGCAGGCAGAAAGTCAGTCTGTCTGCAACAGCTTGAGCAACAGGTATATCTGATTTAAAACACTGGCTTTTTAAGGCACAGAAACAGAAACCAGACCACTTATCCAAACAATAACATTGCAGGAATGTCCTGGCTGGATTAAACCAGTTCTGTTCACTTTCTCTCACTAAGAAAACAGATAGGGCTCTAGGCAAAGGATTTCATGACAAACCGAGGTCAACACTAAAAGATATTCTGCTCTATCACACAACAAAAAGGAAAGTAAAAAACAGTTCCACAGATTACAGAGATATTAAATCAAAAGTGCAGGTGATAACTGAGAATAAACTCACCTTTCTAAATATCAGAGCAGGTAGTAAGTCAGTCTAGCTGCAACAGCTTGAGCAACAGGTATATCTGATTTAAAACACTGGCTATTTAAGGCAGAGAAACAGAAACAAGACCAATTATCCAAACAATAAGAGTTGCAGGAATGCCCTGGTTAGATTAAACCAGTTCTGTTCACTGTCTTTCACTAAGTAAACAGATAAGCCTCTAGATAAAAGATTTCACTACAAACTGAGGTCAACACTAACAGATATTCATCTTTATATCACACAACAAAAAGGAGAGTAAAATACAGTTCTACAGATTATAGAGATATTAAATCAAAAGTGCAGACAATAATTGAGAATAAACTCTTATCTTTTCTAAATATCACAGCAGGTTAGTCTCTCTGTAACAGCTTGAGCAACAGGTTTATCTCATTTAAAACACTATTTAAGGCACAGAAATGGAAATCAGACCAATTATCCAAACAATAACAGTGGCAGGAATACCCTGGCTAGATTAAACCAGTTCAGTTCACTTTCTCTCATTAAGAAAACAGATAGGCCTCTTGACAAAGGATTTCACTACAAACTGAGGTCAACACTAATAACAGATATTCAGCTTTATCACACAACAAAAAGGTGAGTAAAAACAGTTGTACTGATTACACAGATTTTAAATCAAAAGTGCAGACGATAACTGAGAAAAATCTTGTATCTTTTCTAAATATCACAGCAGGCAGTAAGTCAGTCTTTGCAACAGCTTGAGCAACAGTTATATCTGATTTAAAACACTGGCTATTTAAGACAGACAAATAGAAACCAGACCAATTATCCAAACAATAAGAGTTGCAGGAATGTCCTGTCTAGATTAAACCAGTTCTGTTCACTTTCTCTCATTAACAAAACAGAAAGGCTTATAGACAAAGGATTTCACTACAAACTGATGGCAACCCTAAAATATATTCAGCTTTATCACACAATAAAAATGATAGTAAAAACAGTTGTTTGGATTACAGAGATATTAAATCAAAAGTGCAGATGATAATTGAGAATAAACTCTTATCTTTCCTAAATATCACAGCACAGCAAGCAGTAAGTCAGTATGTCTGCAATTTTAAAACACTGGCTAGTTAAGGCACAGAAAAAGAAACCAGACCAATTATCCTAACAATAACAGTTGCAGGAATGCCCTGGATGGATTAAACCAGTTATGTTAACTTTCTCTCACTAAGAAAACATAAGCCTCTAGACAAATCATTTCACTACAAACTGAGGTCAACACTAACAGATATTCAGCTTTATCACACAATAAAAATGATAGTAAAAACAGTTGTTTGGATTACAGAGATATTAAATCAAAAGTGCAGATGATCATTGAGCATAAATTATCTTTTCAAAATATCACAGCTGGCAGTAAGTCAGTGTCTCTGCAACAGCTTGAGCAACAGGTATATCTGTTTTAAAATACTGGCTATTTAAAACATATAAACAGAAACCAGACCAATTATCCAAACAATAAGAGTTGTAGGAATGCCCTGGCAAGATTAAACCAGTTCTGTTCACTTACTCTCACTAAGAAAATAGATAAGCCTCTAGACAAAAGTTTTCACTACAAACTAAGGTCAACACTAATAGGTATTCAGCTCTATCACAAAACAAGAACTACAGTAAAAAACAGTTGTATAGATTATAAAGATATTAAATGAAAAGTGCGGATGATAATTGATAATAAACTCTTATTTTTTCTAAATACCACAACAGGCAGTAAGTCAGTCTCTCTGCAACAGCTTAAGCAACATATATATCTGAGTTAAAACACTGGCTATTTAAGGCAGAGAAACGAGACTAATTATTCAAACAAAACAGTTGCAGGAATGCCCTGGATGGATTAAACCAGTTCTGTTAACTTTCTCTCATTAAGAAAACAGATAAGCCTCTAGACAAAGGATTTCATGACAAACCGAGGTCAACACTAAAAGATATTCTGCTCTATCACACAACAAAAAGGAAAGTAAAAAACAGTTCCACAGATTACAGAGATATTAAATCAAAAGTGCAGGTGATAACTGAGAATAAACTCACCTTTCTAAATATCAGAGCAGGTAGTAAGTCAGTCTAGCTGCAACAGCTTGAGCAACAGGTATATCTGATTTAAAACACTGGCTATTTAAGGCAGAGAAACAGAAACAAGACCAATTATCCAAACAATAAGAGTTGCTGGAATGCCCTGGTTAGATTAAACCAGTTCTGTTCACTGTCTTTCACTAAGTAAACAGATAAGCCTCTAGATAAAAGATTTCACTGCAAACTGAGGTCAACACTAACAGATATTCATCTTTATATCACACAACAAAAAGGAGAGTAAAATACAGTTCTACAGATTATAGAGATATTAAATCAAAAGTGCAGACAATAATTGAGAATAAACTCTTATCTTTTCTAAATATCACAGCAGGCAGTACGTTAGTCTCTCTGTAACAGCTTGAGCAACAGGTTTATCTCATTTAAAACACTATTTAAGGCACAGAAATGGAAATCAGACCAATTATCCAAACAATAACAGTGGCAGGAATGCCCTGGCTAGATTAAACCAGTTCAGTTCACTTTCTCTCATTAAGAAAACAGATAGGCCTCTTGACAAAGGATTTCACTACAAACTAAGGTCAACACTAATAACAGATATTCGGCTTTATCACACAACAAAAAGGTGAGTAAAACAGTTGTACTGATTACACAGATTTTAAATCAAAAGTGCAGATGATAACTGAGAAAAATCTCGTATCTTTTCTAAATATCACAGCAGGCAGTAAGTCAGTCTTTGCAACAGCTTGAGCAACAGTTATATCTGATTTAAAATACTGGCTATTTAAGACAGACAAATAGAAACCAGACCAATTATCCAAACAATAAGAGTTGCAGGAATGTCCTGTCTAGATTAAACCAGTTCTGTTCACTTTCTCTCATTAACAAAACAGAAAGGCTTATAGACAAAGGATTTCACTACAAGCTGAGGGCAACCCTAAAAGATATTCAGCTCTATGACACAAAAAAGAAGAGTAAAAAACAGTTGCACAGATTTCAGAGAAATTATATCAAAAGTGCAGATGATAATTGAGAATAAACTCTTATCTTTCCTAAATATCATAGCACAGCAAGCAGTAAGTCAGTATGTCTGCAATTTTAAAACACTGGCTATTTAAGGCACAGAAAAAGAAACCAGACCAATTATCCTAACAATAACAGTTGCAGGAATGCCCTGGATGGATTAAACCAGTTATGTTAACTTTCTCTCACTAAGAAAACATAAGCCTCTAGACAAATCATTTCACTACAAACTGAGGTCAACACTAACAGATATTCAGCTTTATCACACAATAAAAATGATAGTAAAAACAGTTGTTTGGATTACAGATATATTAAATCAAAAGTGCAGATGATCATTGAGCATAAATTATCTTTTCAAAATATCACAGCTGGCAGTAAGTCAGTGTCTCTGCAACAGCTTGAGCAACAGGTATATCTGGTTTAAAATACTGGCTATTTAAAACATATAAACAGAAACCAGATCAATTATCCAAACAATAAGAGTTGTAGGAATGCCCTGGCAAGATTAAACCAGTTCTGTTCATTTACTCTCACTAAGAAAATAGATAAGCCTCTAGACAAAAGTTTTCACTACAAACTAAGGTCAACACTAATAGGTATTCAGCTCTATCACAAAACAAGAACTACAGTAAAAAACAGTTGTATAGATTATAAAGATATTAAATGAAAAGTGCAGATGATAATTGATAATAAACTCTTATTTTTTCTAAATACCACAACAGGCAGTAAGTCAGTCTCTCTGCAACAGCTTAAGCAACATATATATCTGAGTTAAAACACTGGCTATTTAAGGCAGAGAAATGAGACTAATTATCCAAACAAAACAGTTGCAGGAATGCCCTGGATGGATTAAACCAGTTCTGTTAACTTTCTCTCATTAAGAAAACAGATAAGCCTCTAGACAAAGGATTTCACTATAAACTGAGGTCAACACTAACAGATATTCAGCTCTATCACACAACAAAAAAAGAGTGCAATACAGTTGTAGAGATTTCAGAGATATTAAATCAAAAGTGCAGATGATGATTGAGAATAAACTCATCTTTTCTAAATATCACAGGAGGGAGTAAGTGTCAGTCTCTCTGCAAAAGCATGAGCAACATGTATGTCTGATTTAAAACACTGGCTATTTAAGGCACAGAAACAGAAAACAGACCAAACAATAACAGTTGTAAGAATGCCCAGGCTAGATTAAACCAGTTCTATTCACTTTATCTCAATTATAAAACAGATAAACCTTTAGACAAAGGATTTCACCGCAAATTGAGGTCAACACTAACAGATATTCAGCTCTATCACATAACAAAAAGGAGAGTAGGAAACAGTTGTACAGCTTACAGAGATATTAAATCAAAAGTGTAGATGATAATTGAGAATAAAACTCTTAGCTTTGTTAAATTTCACAGCAGGCAGTAAGTCAGTCTCTCTGCAACAGCTTGAGCAACAGGTATGTCTGATTAAAACACTTGTTATTTGAGAGACAGAAAAAAGCCAGACCAATTATCCAAACAATAACAGTTGCAGGAACGCCCTGGGTGGATTAAACCAGTTATGTTCACTTTCGCTCACTAAGAAAACAGATAGGCCTCTAGACAAAGGATTTCACTATAAACTGAGGTCAACACTAACAGATATTTAGCTCTACCACACAACAAAAAGAGAGTAAAAAGCAGTTGTACAGATTGCAAAGATATTAAAACAAAAGTGCAAATGACAAATGAAAATAACCTCTTATCCTGTGACTAGCACTTGCTCTGATACCTGCTGGAAAGCACTAGGAAGCCTTAAACTGATACAAACACTCAACTCTCCTTGTTAATAAGGAGAAATTAATAGTAGGCACTAAACAGCCTATAATTGCAAAGTACCTTGCTAAGTTAAGGGAAAGCAGCTCCTGTACTTAACAAAAAAAAAAAAAAAGCACCAAACCAGGCATGTCCAAGGGTCAGCTTCCGGTGATTTCTCCTGTCCACCTGGTGAATCTGGGCATACTGGGGCAATACCGCAATTGCCTCATGCACAGAGACAACCCTCTCCTCCTACCACCCAACACTACAACCTGTGAGAGATGCACTTACATAGCCAAAATTGAAGCAAAGCTCTCTCCATCGAAGACTGTGCTAGACAGTCAAGAGGAGAAGGTTAACACCCACACTACACCTCAAGCAACACATAGCCCTTCTAAACCCACACCACCAACACCCACATATAGCAACACTAAATCCACATATGCAGAGGCCCTTAACTGTAACCTGCCCAAGCAACAAGGACCTCTGAAGCTGAAATGCAAACAAACACCAATCACAACCAAAGTGTCACATAGTTCACAATACCAGTGTGCCACCCGCAACAGCCCCTAAGGCAAGACAACGTACCTAACACTTTAGTCATAGGTGACTCTATAGTCCGGCACACTGATGACCCACTCACCAGGTTGAACAAGGAGAAAATTACAGTCAGCTGCCTGTCGGGTGCCAGGATCTGCCACATAATGCATTCACTCAAGTCACTCCACAACAAGTACAAATATGACTGTGTCGTTGTCCATGTTGGAGTGAATGACTTGAGACATACCTCCCTGGACTACATGAAAAGAGACATGGAAGAGCTCTTGGATCATGTGGCCCAGGCAGGTATGACCCTAGCCCTGAGTAGCATCCTGCCTTCACCCAGAATGATACCATAATATAAGGACAAAATGATTGACTTCAACAATTAGCTAAGCTTCTGGTGTCATCCAAAGGGGATCCAGTATCTGCCTGGAACGACATGATCGGCAGACCACAATGCTTTGCTAGAGATGGTCTGAACCTGTCACCCCTGGGATTCAGATTACTGGCTAAGTCTCTTGCCACCCCTATAGCGCCTTTTTTAGGCAAAGTTCAAAGGACAAAACCACCACTGTAACAGGTACAAGCATGCAAAATCTGAAGGTAATGCTACTCAATGCTAGAAGTCTAAACCTCAAAATGCACTCTCTCAAGGCACTCCTAAAAATGGAGGACATCGATATCTGTGCAGTAACTGAGACCTGGTTCAAGGCTCCAGAGAGCACCCCTGCCATACCAGGCTACAACTCTTACCACACTTTTCGGCCACCAAACCAGGACCGAAACAATAAAGGTGGAGGAGTGTCAATATTCACCAACGATATTCACACCACCAGGCTAGTTGCCCAACAAAATGTGTCTGATATTCTCCAGGTGCAACTAACATTAGGTAAGACTGCAATCCAAATTGTAGCTTGCTACAGATCACCCACCATACCGCAAGATTCTCACTGCACCTTTTTAAACATACTGGAAAATATTAAGATAGAACCACACACCCTAATACTGGGTGATTTTAACTACCCTGCCATTAAATGGGAAAACTACTCATGTACTAACACCTTTGCCCAACGGTTCTTGGAATTCATAAATTCCAACGCCCTGGATCAACTAATCCATAGTCCCACCAGGGCTCAATATCCTAGACCTGTAAATACCA